>NC_034425.1:6060752-6236672 GCF_002078875.1 Numida meleagris
TTAAACCATGCCAGCTACGTGAGCCCAAGGATGCTTTGTAACTCCTGCTCCGCAGTGAGCTTGGAAGGCGAAGGAGCTGGCAGACACGCTGGGTGTGCTGCAGTGCTTCTGAACTGAACTGGGAAAGCGATCTAATGCTCTAATGGCAGAAACACCTACGTCTCCCACATATACCATAATAATTTATTGGCATCCATTGAATTTCCATGATGTCAAATAAGTGTGAAGGAAAATAGACTGTAGCTGAACGGAGGAAGGGAGTGTGGAGCAAAAATACAGGAAGGCGCAATATTTTTCCGCTTTCCCCAAAGAAGGAGGCGGTGCATTTAAAAGTAAGGGTTGAAACAGAAACCCAGCTCACAATGATCACTGTTCAGAGATTCTTCTAAAGCACAGACCCATGAGCCCACTCAGGTTTATAGTATGTTACAACTGTATGCATCTAGCACTGAAGGTTAAAGCAAGGTAAGGGTACATTTATTGCATATAATATACAGGCAGAGCAAAAGGAACATCAGGGCATTTGTATTCTGTGTCTGGACATACCTTGATCCCACACAGTGCAGTTAAAGACCACTCATTAATAATGATTACTACTGAAAATCAGAAGCTTGAAAGATCGGAGAGTTATGTTTGCAACGCAGCACATGTCTGAATTGCTTTATACTTTTTTTGTCCCTTTTCATTTTTCCACTTTTTTTTTTTTTTTTTTTGCTGTTAAGCATCAATGTGACACCAACTCCATTTTCCCCCATTTCATTTTCCCACAATTTTTCTAATATTTTAGAATTGTAATAGGGACAGAATTCTGGTAAAGCCCAGAACTTACACACTGCTTTTCAGCATTAGTGCAGCAGTAATGCTTAGTCCATTGCTAAGCTAAGTCCAGTGCAGCACAGTCTAAAGAAAAGAATAACAGGATGCTATTTACTGGAAAACAAACTGGTTCTGTGCTCTGGGAACATGATCAAGCCAGCAGCTCTGAAAGGGGAGGGCTTCCCAATTAATCTAATCCCAGGAGCCCTTTGGGGCCTGCTGGCAAATCTCAGACTAAATTGTCTGCAAAGAATCCAAAAGAAAGGACAGCAAGAAACCCCATATGCTGAGAGGGCCAGTGCTGAGGTTTTACACGGACGTCAGCAGCGAAGGCTCTGCCACGAGGAGCACACAGCAGACAGCCCGACCCAACGCAGGACAGAGCCGTGTCCTGACTCACTGCTGAGCACATCCAAAGGGGCTGGGCCGTCCTTTCCCCATCGTTTTCCAGCTTTATCAAGTCCCTGACAGGTGCCCACTTTGAAATGGCTTTACAACTCTAACAGGTCCCATCTTTGCTTCTAAATCAGGCAGTTGCGCGGCTATTTTTCTTCAAGGGAAAGACTTGCTGATAGAGCACGACGTAGACCTTGCCAAAGCACAGCATGGTACAGCCACCCAGCACCCTGCAGCTCCTGCTTCCTCTGAGCAAGTCTCCTTTGCATACCAAGAGACTCACAGCTGCGGACATCACTAAAATTTCACTGCTCTCTTGTATTAACTTGACTCTCCCAGCCCAGAATTAGCAGAAGCTCTGATAACATAATCAGACGGAAACAAAATTCATGGCCCTGCTAAACAGAGCCCATCCTGGCCCCATTCCCACCTTGATCCAGTTGCCCTGTTGCTATCTATGCACCCAGCTTAGCAGCCAGTAGTTAACAAAGCACCTGCAGTGCCTTCCACCTTGGCTCACTGCAGCCCTTAGCTCCTCTCCCAGGGCTGACCCACCCATAGGCATCTCCTTCTGCATCCACCAGCCCTCAGTGCCAGGGTATTGAATGCTGCTTCCTTAGAAGCGACAAATTCGGGATGCACTTCATTCACCCACAAACAGTTGTGCTGAGAAAGCTAACAGCAGCCTGGAGGCAATGCCCAGCAGCTCCTACACCAGCACACATGTGCCTGGAAGACTTCTGTTTGTTCCCAGCTGAAGAGCACAAGCCCCTTCTCCATAGCTCAGCTTCCACATCTGCAAGAAATGAACCCTAACAGCACACAGCCCTCCCTGCCTGGTTTATATGAACTGCCTCAACTCCTGCAGACAGCCAAGAGTTGCTAAAGCAGTAATTAATTGGTGGTGCTGGACCCCAGATATCTGGAAGGCAACTGGTCTTCCAGGGGTGGATGCTCTGAAACGTTTGGCAAGATGTCATTAAACCTCTTGGCTTTGGCAACATGCTGAAAACTGATTAGCATCTCAGATGCTGGTCACACCATCTCCTTCTGGGCACAACAACTGAAATAAAAAAAGGAAATTCACATGCAACTGGAAAAAATAGTATATGTTACTGCTGCAGCTAATAAGTATTATGTGTAACCTTCAGCTAGAAAAGAGATGACAGATAGGCCAGCAAGGCCAAGTCAGAATTTTTGTATTGATTTAAAGCAGAGAAGCCACAGTTGGTAGTTTATCAATTCCAGTGGAAACCAAGGATCATGGAACTTAAAGATATTAATCACTGTGGATTAGAGAACCCAAGGCTTCTATTAATTTCCCTGTCTGATTTTGTTATCTTCTCAGATTTTCCTGTCATTTCTTTAAGACTTCCCTTGTAAATTTTGCATTTAAAGCTGTAAGAAGGCCATTAGAAGATGGCAGGAGTCCTGTACTTTTCTCGTAATGAATTCTCAGGTTACACTGGGTTTTCCTATGCCAAACAAACTGAAGCCACACACAATTATACACGGGCTGCACTGAGCAGACATTCTTCAGTAGGATCTTCTATTTTTAATTCAGCTGCTGCAATAAACTGGCTAAGGATTCTGGGCTTTACAGCCTTGTTATTTTGTATAAAAATAAAACATTAGGAACAACTGCAGTGCAAACACACACACGGTGCATTATTCATGCAAATAATAATTCTGGGTTTGTTCTAATTGGGAAGAGAAGAGTCAGAGCACACTGGGAATGCTTGCTCTCCATGGACCCTGTGCAGCTTTGCTTGTGTTGCTCACGCTACTTCCACCCGTTCACTGGGGTTCTTAAGTTCACCATGAGCAAAGGTGGAGGAGTTTGGCATATGAAGAAGACTGCCTTTGTTTCCCTCTCATGCAGAGTAAAAGTAATCTGTCAGCCCACAGAATCTAACCTGGGAAGCCAGGTATTTTCCCCTCTTATTTCCAGGACAGGTGGAACTGTCCCCTTATCCCCGGCACAAGCTGGGAGCTCTGGTGGCTCATGGGGCTGAAGCACAAGTTACCATCCATTACTCTCATCCAGAAGTGGCTAGAATGAATTAAAAGAAATAGCCTTACAAGTTTTTGAAGAGTACCACTTTTCTGATGAGTCACATCTTTTGGGCCCAGTGCACATCCTGAGTAGCCTCCCCATCTCAATAAGCAATTGAACAGAGTTCACTGATGTCAAGAGCTGGAGCCTTGGGTTGGCCAACAGCAGTCCCCTGGGCCTAAAGGTTTTCATTCACATTGACTTCAGTCCTGTACCATTCAACTCAATACAAACACTGGTTTCTCAATATTGCACATACTGGTTGGACTACCCTCTAAATAGAAAAAAAAACACTTCCGTAAAAGCTCAGAATTATTGTTAGCGTTGTTCTTCCATTTAAACATTCATACCTTTCCATTTGTAGTTTGTACTGAGTAAGGAAAAATCAACACATTTTGTTTTTTTCTTTATTTTTACTGTAGTTTTGCAATTCAGTGGCTTATAATAAATAGTGGCCTGAGGGAACCTCTGTCTGTAAAACAGAGTTCCTTATTCATTAGTCACTCAATAAAGAACTTCTTAGCTTTGTTTTATTCACCTGTAACCAGGAACATGACCCATTAGCAATGCTCAGACTGGTGATGATACTTATTTTTCTCAGGAAGTAGAGAGAAAAAAGGGATTTTAAACTAGTCCCTAATTTATGTGTGAGGGAGGAAAAGGAGAGGAAGGCAGGAGAGGCGCAGGAAGCATTTCTTTTATTTTACTTTATATGAGAAGTCTGCACTTTTTAGTAAGGAACTGCTGTGCACCACAGTATGCCAGAATTACTCAGGAAAAGCTCATTTTCAGATTCCCCAAGCCCTATTTTAAGATTTTTAAGCATATCCGTGCTGTCATTTGTTTTATTCAGTGCTGAATAATCTCCCCATTTATATACCTTTTTCCCTCCCCATCCACAAAGTGAGCATATAATATATTACAGGTTGATTTCCTTTGATATCCCACCACTTACCCCGATCCCTTTGTAAACCCTTTTACCCCGCTCCCAAGCAGTCTATTAAACAGCTCCCAGGCAGACCGTGGAGCTGGGCAGCAGGATAGCTTTGCAATAAGTCTTAAATTGAAAGCTCTCTGTGTCTCCCCACTGTGAGGGCCTGCTGAGATAGGCTTCTTTTAATATTGCCTTAATAGGCTCTTCAAACTCAGTTAATTAAGTTCAGTGTATCTAGACAGACTTTCATTGCCTGCAGAGACCATGTGTGTTGGCAAATGGGAGCCTATTCCTGCAACAGTTATTATCAATAGAGGTTTAGAGAAAGTGATTATAGCACTCGTGAGAAAATGTAATCACTTTCTGTGATGTTGCTTGCTCCGCACATTTCTCCTGAAGATCTGAGCTAAGACCAAACCCAGCCTGGAGCTGGGGCCAGGGAAGGCAGAGCTGGAGAAACCAAGGCTTTGTAGGGACCTCGCGTACCCTTAAAGGCGTGAGCTGCTGGGGCTGTTAATCACTCAATTAGGCCCTAATTATCAACGCTCCCTGCATCAAAAGGCCTCCCATGGCCAGGGAAGGTTTGCAACCAGTCACTTTGACAGGGGATGCCTTCCCTGTTCAGTGCCTACAAAGGGATTGCTCGGCTTTAGGCAGCAGCCGATCAAAGCCGGACCGCTGGCTGCAGGCTGGCTGCACGGTGTCTCCTCTGTCAGAGGCAGATGCAGCATGGTTTTATCAATTATTCACCTGCCTGGGGGCTAAAATGGAAGTCCTGGCCTCGGGGAGTGGAGAGGGAGGAATGCGGTGTTCTCCTTCCAGCAAGGAGCTGAAGGAGGGCTGGAGTTTTCGTGAGCTGGATCCGAAACCCCAGACAGTAGAACTCACACAAGCGCAGCTTCCGAAGTGATTCCTGTGGGTCAGATTCCTCTCTAATTAGAATAGCGTCTCTAATATTGAAAACTGGCATTGAAACAAGAGTTCTCCAGCAGCCTGAATTGTCCTGACTGTAGCCCTGGTATCAGCAAGGAAGTTGCTGAGTGATATCAAGACAATTCTGGACCAGAATTCCCTTCCTTGAGCAAGATGCAGATAGAAATATCATCCCTTCCAATACTGCAAACTAACACCAAGAGATGAAAACATAACCTTTCCTTTTCTTCAGATAGAAATATGAGGAAGATATTTGCTCCAGCCTCAGTGTTAAAGACATTTTTGGACATATTCTGG
Organism: Numida meleagris; assembly: GCF_002078875.1. NCBI lineage: Eukaryota > Metazoa > Chordata > Aves > Galliformes > Numididae > Numida > Numida meleagris. The sequence goes on from NC_034425.1 coordinate 6,066,185, forward strand.
CATTGGCCCTCTCTCCTTGAAATTCTTCATTGTAAAGATCACAAACATACTTACTAGCTGCTACACTGACTGGCAGGGATGAAAGACCTGATTATCCATGGCCTTATATTAGTGTTTAATAAGACTTGATCTATAACAATGGTCCAATTTTCAATTCAATTCAGATATTTAGCATATGCGACTTGAATTGATTATTTCATGAAAGTTCTGATTTTGAAAAGGAATACAAATCCTGGGGGGAAACATCAATGCATCACAAGGACAAATGGTTATCAGCTTGGAGCAAGAATGTTTAACATTTATAAGGGTGTAAAGAGGCAGTGGAAAACCGAGCCTGATAATCTGGCATTATAGGATGCAACAATAATACAATAATTGTCTCAGCCTTTCCAGTCCCCATCTCATTTCCTGGGTTTTAACATTACTTTGGGTTATATAGGCATGCAGTGAGTCAGCCTGTATCAATTTTCCTAATCCTCACAAAATCTTGATAATTTGTTCAGCTGTTCTTTTTTAACAGAGTGACAGAACAAATGCGTAAGTACATTTTTAGGTTCGTTTTTTTTCTAATAGTTTCAATTTGGCATTCAGTTGAAAGCCAGAACATTTTGCGAGAAGGAATGTGAACTCCGGTCTCCACGGTAAAGGCATTTGGTGACATTCTTTTTTTCCTTGATTACATGATAAAGGTTGAGACGGAAAAAGAGAATATTCCTTATAGTTCCCTTAGGGTTCCCTGAATTTGAATTTATAAGCTCCTTAGCCTCAATCCTCTGCCAGTGTAGCAGGAATTAGTCAGCAGAGGCTGTTTCACACTTCTGACACTCATTTCCAAGGAGGCAAAATGTTGGAGATTAGCAATACAACAAGACTGCAGCATCCCCCACTTCAACCAATGCTACTGAAAATACGAAGGAATAGCATTCCTTAATGGCTATGAAGGAACAATGCAGAGAGAGAAGAAACACGCTCTCTAGATCCTCAAGTTATTTTCACCTGTGTAATCTCACTGTCATATACGAGTTAAGATCACATGCAATTCCTCTTACCCTTTTTGGATTACTTTTTGAGGTCCGCAAGTAAATATTACGTAAACATTTCAGGTTGTTGAAGAGAGTACACAAGAGCTATTGTATATATTTATAAGTCAATACATCATAGATTCCTACAGAGGAGACTACTGAGCTGGAAACCCTGAATTATTCTTGCAAAGCCAGAGAAGAGTGCCAGCATATCTTATAGATGCGTCATCCATTCTTTCACCACCACGGATTAACTCTAATCAAAAGTGACGTTCGAGGCAATCCTCAGAGCCACTTATTTGTTTTCCTAATAATAAGCCCAAAGATTTTACCTGCTGACTCCTTATTGCGCTTTTGCAAAATATTACAAAAATATCATGCGTTCTTCAAAGAGTTTTAGCACTGTGTGTCTGTGTGAAGGGAACGGGGATGAATAGGAGGAGTTGTGGCTGAAGAGGTTTAATATATTCACTCTCTGTTTCCTCTAAAGATATATGTTAGACCATTTTTGTAATATGATTAAAAGAAATTTTCAGAGGTGGCAAACCTGTTTCCAAGATCTGGTTGGGACTACTGGTTGTCCCTTACATGCAGTCAACCCTTTGACTGCCAGTTCACCTGGGTACCAGCACTTCCACCAGCTCTGTCCATCTTCACTACGGTTAACAGGCTCACCTCTACTCCCTCCATGAGCTTTAAGGAATAATAATAATAAAAATATAACAGCAACAGCCGCATGCAGATCTCTCTGGAGAAGTTCAGAGGATGTCACTTAGAAAATGTTTTGCACAGATTTATATTACTTGAGCAACTAATACACTTTTGGAATGGATCTTCAATTAAAAGACCTGATATCCAGTTGGGAAGTCAGAGAATTTATTCTGGGGAGGAGTTCTTACAAACAAAATGTACAACTTTCATCATGGCACAGTTAAATCCTGGGCCCCTTTAAGAACCACAGAAATCTTGCCAACTTCAGAGAAGCTAAGATGTCATCCTTGATTACCATAATTTCACATGCAATCATGGCAATTGTGTGCATTCTGTATATTTTCATATCTAACTGTAGATGTAGATCTATCAGGCTGCAATTGTAGTGTTGCTTGCTTTGAGGTGTAAGATCAAAACCTGACAACGTGTGATTGTTCAAGCTCCTACATATTTAATGGAGTCCCTTACACATTTAATGGAGTTCCCTACGCATTTAATGGAGTGAAAATGAATTAAGGACTCCAAACCACCCCTTTCATAGCTCAGTATATCATGGAACAATCTTCAGAAAGCGTTCTGTGGTGACTAAGCTTCTCATTAAGTGGGGACAGGAAATTCGGCTCCCTACTGCACAGGACAGCACAGCTATAAAAGGCCCTTGTGAGCAGACGCTCGTGCTATTTTGAAAACAGGTCCCAGGGAGCTGTGGGTAGAAAGTTCTCCAGCTCCTTTCTGTAGCTGCCTCCACTGAAAGGGCCAGCAGGGTTGTTGTGTCCTATTCATAACGGAGCTTTTAAAGAAAAGGCAGGGAATTCTGTGTTTTCTCCAAGTAACTGCGGAACAAAGCACTGCATATCAGTAGGGTCATCCTCCAGTAACAGAAAGAAACAACTGACCTAGAATGAGGACAGTGCTTGATCGATGCCAAAAGCTGCTTTCAAAACAAGTCATTTTATCACAGTGGGAGAAGATTTGCAGCATGTTTCAGGAGATAAAGAACAGACTCCGAATTAAGGATACTGCATATATAACTACTGTGATGTCTACAAATGGTACAAACCATAATGCAAACACAACGTCCTAAGACCACAGCGAGAGAAGCAGCAAGGCCATGGTTACCTGCATGACCATGGCTAGCAATTTGCCTCGCTCCTACCTGCACCTCGTCATAGCATCCTCAACTCGTGTCTTGCATATGGATCGAAATGAGTTCTTCCATCCTAGCTCAGGCTGTTCCAAGGATGCAATATGCTTCTGCAGACATACACACTATGTGATTAACCAAAGGCAAAAGATGTGACAAAGGATGCATGGGGCAACCAACGGGCCATAAAACATGTGGGAGCAAGAGAGGGGCTCTCCTACAGATGGGACGTTAAGGGCCAGGGAACAGCTCATGGCACAGATATAGCAAAGATGACTTGGATTCAAGCACAAACTCTTGACTCACAGACTGAGCAAGGGAAAAAGCAGTACGTGATTAGAGAATGACTAACTCTGGTCTCTGCTGAGCTCTGTGGCTTGGACACTTTGCTAAAGATTTTGTTGTAAGCTGACATTTTTCGCTCTGATTAATCCTTTCCAGTCCCTGGTCTCAGCTGACTCGGCTGAGCCCATTGGAAGCCATTGTTCAGCTCTCTGAACTTTATCTCTTTTCAGTGCTTAAATAGAAGACCCCTTCTCCCCCCACCTCATCCTTCTTGCTAAAAGCCTGTTTGTAAGAGCCATAATGAAACTCCAGGTGGCCTGGTGATTTTGAAGTAATCCCCTCAGGGATTTGAAGCACTTGGTTATGCCTCATGCATTGTAACAACCCATGGATGTGATTTTCCTCTCTTTTTTTTTTTTTTTTTTTTTCTGCTGTGCTGCGTGATTTAATAAGTGCGGAGCATTAGACTCTAAAGGAGTACTAAAAAAAAAGAGTAAAATCAAAATAACCCCCTGAAACAAAACAAAGTGCAGTGTCTACGTACGGGCAGTACATTCAGTGGTTCCCCACTGAACATTACATTATCTCCTGCGCCAGCCTCTCCTGAAGAGAACAACAGATAGCTCTAGAGCAAAGTTCCAGTCGCAGATCCAAGACTCAGAAACCCTGTCAGACTACATCTGGTCCCACGAGTTCCCTTCCTCTGTCATGTGCTGAAACATCACTCTGGCCGAGTCTGAGCACCTTTGAGCTTGGGAAATAGCGAGAGTCAGGTCTGAAACATTCCTTCTGGGCCCCCTCTCTAAAGAAAACAGCAGAAGAGGAACAGACTGAAATGAGTTTTCAAGGCTGAAAAAAAAAAGGCTGTTTCAGTGCATTTGATGAGTTTCCAGAGGTCTGTTTGCCACATGTGTAGAAGGCCAAGTCAAGCACAACAGAGGGGAAAAGCTCGGAAAGGCGACGGCATGATGGCAAGAGGATTCCACCAGGCTGCCATCGCTACCTGGCCACTTCCAGCAATGCATTTCCTAACCGGGCACCAACACCTGTTTTGCTTTCAAGTAAAGAAGCAAAAAGTGATTGATGCTTTTGCTGAAGACTCCTGAAATTGCGAATTATGAAATTGTCTAGAAAGCAGTATTTCTCAAGATTGTTTCACTGCAGAAACATTCAGCTATTTCAGGTGATGACAAGATGACGGGCAAAGCATTTGTGCAGTGCCATTCCTAACCCAGCGTTGCCTCCTTATCACTTTTCCTTGTGTCATATCTCTCAAGAAGAGGGGTGATGAGGAACTCAAAGGCCAACTGGTAATGTCTGCTGCTGAGAAGAGAGGCCCAAGGGCAGATGAGATAAAGTACAAAGAAACAAAAGCGGAGCAGGAATTTCTGTAAATCCATAGGCACAGTCTAACTGTGGAACTCACTGCCCAGAAGCAGTAATGAGACTGAGATCTTAGCCCAATTGACTAAAATATTTCAGATTTTTTCATGGCCTAGATAGAGTTGTTAGTATTGTTAACACAACAGAAAATGTGAGAAGTAAAAACAGCTTGCAACTAAGCAGAAGGCTTAACTATTAACTTTTAATTAGTAATAGTGAAATAGGACTTACACTGCCCTATACCCCACTACTCGCCATCGTGGTCTGTCTGCCTTTAAGCATCTGGTGTTGGTCACTGTCAGACCTGGGCTACCAGTCTGCAGGGATTACACATCTAATTCACTACTGTTATCCTTGTCTTCCTCATGGTGCTTTCCTGGGGTGCAGCACATTGTGCTCGATTGGTTCCACCAGAAAGGAATTTTCATGGGAGAAGCAGAATGAATAAATTACCAGCAAATTGCTATTGGCAGGGAGAGATTGGGAGCGAGAAGGAGAGAAGGATCTGGAGAAAGGGAAAGAAAGAGAGAAAGAAAGCGTTGGCGGCGCGCATTGAATTTCTTGCCTAATTTTTGTTTGAGACTCCCAATCTGGGGCAGCAGCTGCTCCGATGATGTATTACAAACGACTTATTGCTGCAATGCATCATGCAGCTCCATTGCACTGATGACATGTTACTGTAATACATCATCAGAGCATTGCCCAGCAGGAACAGGAGTCCTGGAAACCAAACAGCTCCATAAATTTTAGTACAGTCCCCCCCTCAAAATTGTTGTGAATTTCTTTTCTGCTCTATTAAAGATTTAAGCTTCCCAAAGTGTGGGCCAAAGCAGGCCCTCATTAAACAGGCTCCGATGGTTTCATAAGTCCCCTAAGTCATTAAAAGTTTTAATATAAGAGATTAACTATTGCTATTGTTGCTGGGTATGAATAAATTATCTTTAAATACTTTTTTATGCCCTCCGAGTAGAGAGGCAGGAACTCGAGCTTGCACACACAGAGGACCCTGAATATGGAGCTGGAGAGAAGCACAGTTCCCTCGTTAAAGAAACGAAGTGTGCAATGTTGAGCTTGGTGGAGCTGCTGCTAGGGCCACATTCAGACCATTTGTGTGGCTTCCATCTATTGGAAGTGGAAACCATGGATGCTCAGCACTTAATCTCCCCCAAAGCCCAAAGAGTGTATTGGGTGTAAGAATGAAAGCGTTTGGGTACGGATTCACTGAAGACCCTAGGAGCTCAAAGAGGGCCTCTGTGGACTAAAAGCAGAGTTGCAACGCAAAAACTACTACCATTTGGGGTCAGATTGACCCTAATGTCTGAAAATAGCAGAAGCTGTTCCAACTGCCAGTGTCTCAAGGGAGGCCCCAAGCCAACACAGCCAGCTCAAGACGAGGGCACAGTGAGCAGGTTGTCTTGGAAAGCACTGCAGACACAAGTGGTTCACCCCAAGATTGATGGGGATGTGCCTCCTATTGCTGCAGGGAAACCAGAACTGCAGAGAAATGTAACTCCTTGGAGGACAGCTTAGTAATGAGATATTGCTGGAGATCTGAGATAATGCTTCATGGGCTCACTGACGGGCAGGTGCAAACAAAAGGGATGAGCTGAAAATCAGGGCTTTCATTTTCCCAGCACGGCAACCAGATCTGATTGAGGCACAAGTGGGTTTCTCATACAGACATTCTGCAGGACACTGGTGTTCAGAGTAGGTATCGTATATCGTTGTAGTTATTATATCAAAGACAAGAGAGACTTTTCCATACAGAGGGACGATTGCATCGAGTCAGAAACAAGAATTAAAAAGAAAAAGAAAAAGGGAGGAAAAGGGGAAAGAGCAGACCAGTTTTACCTGTGTTTAGGTTACACGGCAAACACGAGCACGCCTTTCATGCAAACTAACTGGAAAATTCCCCATGGCACCATCGGGTGACTGAGGAGGTACCCGTGTGCTTTCATTGAGCAGACGGCGCTGGAAACTCAAAGGGGGAATTGCCAGCAATTTCTTAGAAGCACACTTTGCGGTACAGTATCAGCAAATTGAATTTGCCTTGGAAATGCCACCACAGCTCGGGCTGGGTGGTGCTGCCTGCTATTTTGCCTGTTATTTTTGATCCAAGATTAAGTGTCTTTTTATTTTGTTGAAATGGATTTTAATTGAATGTGCTGCTCTGCTCGAGGTGCACCAAACTAACGTGGTTCGGTGTTTTTCTTTCCCAAGTCCTCGGGGAACGTGCCCCTAGACCAACATTAGACTGTTTTGTTTTGTGTTGTTTTTTTTTTCCCCTTGGTCAAAAGATCCAGTGTGTGCTAATTCTGTCGTACTCTCTCTCACTCAATCACTCATATTCAGTGCCCCCTAAAGAAACATTGCAGAAGCCAGAAGGCTAAGAAATTACCCAAATGAACTGCCTGTGCTTTGCCCTCACATATCACATACTGAATTGTTGCCACCTTGCTGGTAAAATTAGCCACGTGTTTTACAGTGTTACCTTTACTTATCAAATAACAGAGAGGGTGCTGTGCTGTGTCAGGTCAAAAAACTATCCGAAATTGGTACCGACCTGCGCTCGAGGTCTTAAGAGAGGGAATGGTATCTTGGAGAACTTTGTTAGCTAATCTTTTAAATCAAATTTTCAGAGGTCTGCACGGAGATACGGCGGGCATGCTTTCTCCATCCAGAAAGACATCTACATACACACTGAATTTAAAGATAAAAAGTAGTTCTACATTTGAAAAACCCACAGATTTTATGCCTCCGCGAGCTCAGCTCTTTACTCAATTGTCTTGAAGTTTTAATGCTGAAAACAGTATAAGAAACGTCTTACTTCATTAAAAAATACAGTCAATACAGTGATGTTTCTGTAGCAAAACAATTTTTAAAATGAAAAGATATTGATTTTTCATTTTTAAAAACTCTACCTGCAAACTTAGAATCATAGAATGATAGAATCATCAAGGCTGGAAAAGACCACTTGTCTACATCAACAATAAAAACAAAGGTTAAATCAGAGGAAACGAAAGGAGTTTCTTTCCTGAGTCCTGTTTCCATTTTCTATCTCAGTATGGAAGCCAAATGCATTTGCTTCAAGTCAACCCAAGCCACAATAATAATAATAATAATAAAGTCAACCCAAGCCACAATAATAATAATAATAATAATAATAATAATAATAATAATAATAATAATAATAATAATATTAGTTCAGTCACTGAGCTGAAAAATGAAATTTTCATACAACTTCATGTGCAGAAAATATTTTTTCTGCCACAGTTACTGAAGGCTGATGATCTTTGCATGTATTACCTTGGGGTAAATTCTTTTCCATCAAAAAGCAGTGGGGGGAAATGAGAAGATGGTGGCACTCAGGCCAGTGGGGAGCAGGGGAGGAAGATGTGTGCTGCCCATTGGCTTCCTGAGTTATCAGGGCAAGCCCCAAACCAAATTTGCCTCCCACCACAGCTGGTCATGGTGCTTGGCAGCGTGATGGCCACAGAAATTCTGCTTGGGAACAGGCCTCAGGGCCAGATCCAAACCTTTCCTCCACAACCATGACATCTTCATTTTTCTTTGGCTACCCAAATTACAAAGCACCATCACCACAACATACAATTTATGCATATAACCTGAGAGCTTTCTTCAATAATAAAACCAGGAGAACAAACAGAAAAACGATCTAAATCCTAACTGTCATGAATATCATAGGTCTCTTGCCCATGCCTCTAATGCCCTGAACCCTGCTCTTTTCCACTAAAATTAATCTGCCTCTGATGAAACCTGTTGTACCCTATGTTGGTTACCGGGTCTGTGGGATTTATCTGAGGACTGAGGATTACCTAAGGCTGAGTTTGAAGTTTCTGTATACTGGAAACTCCCTGAGACACCTGAGACTCAGATAATACATGATAAAACATGATAACTGATGTTGTATCTGTAGCAAAAGCATCCCTTAATGTACAACAGAGCAGCAGAAGCCCCAGCATCCCACTGGGCCACTGACTGTTCATTTTGCTGTGAGCACATGTGCTGCCCAATTCTGGGAACACATGGAGGAGCTTTCAGCATTTCACCACGTCCAGTCACTTCCATTCAGAGTTTGATTCATGCCACAGTATTTTGAAGGCTAAACTACAACAACAACAAAGCTTAGCAAGGTGACAAAGACAGCACCCAAATAACTGGTGTGGAAACCCACAAGGTAGAACCATGGAATCATGAAGGTTGGAGAAGTCCACTGAGACCATCTAGTCCAACCATCAAGATGCACCAGGGGGACGCGGGCAGGGCAACCCATTGCCCATCCTTGTACAGGAGATGCAGAATCAGTCATTACAGGATCGAGGCCTCCAGGGTTCTCCTTCACTCTAACCTCTGTCTTTGGGAAAGGGAGAATCTCACTGTCAGCAAGCGAGTCCACAGCCAAAGTCTGTTACGTCACCAGAAGAAGAAAAAAAAAAAAAAGCAGAAAAAAAAAAAGCAACCCTTTCAGTTCCCCAGCCTTCTGCAGCCCAATTTATGTCCAATTTGCAGACTTTCAACATAGCAGCCTCACAGTTCATAAAATCAAACTCAGCCAGGGCTAAGTCTCTGGGTAATGGATTTAGGATCACTCGAGGTGTTACCGGCAGTTCATGATGGGTAACTTTCTTGTTAACTAAAGTCCCTTTTGCTAAATGAGTTCCAGGTTTAACTCCCCCCAGCCTCAGCTTTTGCTCTCCTTTCCCCCCCCCGCTTTTTTTTTTTTTTCCCTTTTTTTTTTCCTTTTTGGCAGTACTGTTCTGGATGGGAAGGGAGGGGGAGAGGAGGTGGCACAGGGCTTTTTATTAGCCTGCGTGCGGAGGGGCTATGGGGAGCAGAGACAGAGGGAGAGCGAGGGGGAAAAAAGGTGGGATAAGTTGGCCTTTGTGTAAGGGGAAGGTGCTGAAAGGAAGGCTGTGTGCTGGGGCCGGGGGATCAGCCCTCTGGCTCCACTTGTCTACACAGGGGCTATGGAGACAGCCGCGTGCGTAGAGCGGTGCTTTTGGGTTTCCGCAGGTAACTGTGAGCGCTGCGGGGAACGCGGCCAAGGAGAGCAAACCACAGCTGGCACGTGGGGAACTGCTCAGCCCCAACCCGCTATGGGGTCCCGGGAACGCTCCGCGGGGAGGGCACCATCCTGGGGACAGAGCACAGCCCCTCTGTGTGTCACTGCTCCTTTGTGCTGCGTTTTCCAGGTGGGAAGCCACGCTATGTAACCAGCAGAAATTCACTGCTGAGCGCTTCGCAGGGAAGGGATGCATCATTTTTAAGTCTGAGCTTGGGGGGACCACCCCCCTAAGCAAGGAACCGGAGATATTTCTGTTGCTTTATTTCTGTTGCTTTAAACTGCCCTCTCCACCTGAAAGGTGTGCAGATGTTGAGCAAATGTTATCAAAGGGCTGCTGGTACGTGCTCTGCTTTCTCCCTCCTCTCCTGGCCCTCCAAATGTCCTGACCAGAAATCTGTCAAGTTTTTTGCTGAACATCACATCAGGATTGCAAGTGGGATGAACCGATGCAGGCAGGAGCTTCTTGGGGGCAGGAACAATAAAATAAACGTAGAAGTGGTAGATACTGAACTGTCAGCCCTTTCCATAGGGTGAAGGAGGGCAATGTAGCCTTTGTATGCAGCTGCAGTTCATGGTCTGAGGTGGCCCTCTATAGCAGGGTGTCCCGCAGCAGGGCAGCTCCCAGCATCATGCTCCCAGGGCTGCACCCAGGCACGCTGCAATGAAAGTGCCGTGCCATGGACCAGCACAAGGCACTCAGGTCATGGCAGAAATCAGTGCTCATCCCGTGAGCTGCAGCTAAGGATTTTTCCATGCAATTTTAGTCAAGCATGTCTGACAAAAAGCCTTTTATATACCGAGGCAGGAAGAGAGCATGTTAAACCAGCCCTTCATGGCAGAGTGGCCTTCCTGGTCATTTATTATCATCTATCCTCAGGTGATTTCATGACCTTCTTTTTCTCCTTGTCTTTGGTTTCTAGTTTCTTTTACTCCCACACAATTCAGCTCTCCCCCCCTCAAGAACAGCATTTCTGACAAAAACAGAAAATGTGGCAGTTGAGCTTCATTTTGTTTTCAGCCAAAGCAACCACTTTGTCATTTCTCTCTGGGCAATGACTTCTTTCAAACATTTACCTCCCGAGCGTTTTCTTTTGTTGAAACAACAATCGCCCTGAGATCTCTGTGCTTCCATACACTGCCCTGTAGAAAGTGGCCCAGAATCATAAAGTTTGGAAAAGACCACTAAGATCATCAAGCCCAACCACAACCCATCCCCACCAAGCCCACTAACCATGTCCCTTGATGCCACATCTACCCTTTTCTTGAAGACCTCCAGGGATGGTGACTCTACCACTTTCCTGGGCAGCCTGTTCCAATACCAGCACCAGCAGCAGCTCCCTTCAGTTACAATATATTAGAACTAACCAGGACAGCCAAAAGGAAGTGGTTCTTAATGGAGACATCCATGGTGTAAGGTGCCATACCGAACAGGGTTTGCAGTCTAAGTTTAGCACACCCTGCAGCCCTGCGGATGGGTGTCATTTGCATTCTGACTGCAATAAAATTAGACCAGCAGTGATTTATTATTGATATCAAATAAAAATCCACTTGATAATCTAGATTCTTTACCTCCAGGAGAATATTTTCTTTCCCTTTTTTAAGATGCCAGCCAACGTTTTATAATCACAGTCTATGAGAAGCCCTAAACTATAAATGGAACATTATAGTAATTCAAGTGGAGAACTCTCTTCCACTCCATTTCATTGCTATTTGTTTTGAGTAACTTATATTGTCATCTGAGCCTTTTTTCCTCCTGGAAGGGTGCAGCTCCACTCATTGTGGTTATGCCAGCTGCCTGCATTCGCTCACTGAGCGCGCTCCCTATAGCCCAGCCGGGTATTGTCTTTCAAACTAAACAAATAATTTTATTTTAAAAAGAGAGAGAAAGAAAGAAAATCTGTCAGCCAGCCATCCTGATTACCCATAGCCCTGCTTTTTTGCTGGCTTTTGTGACAAATGTGGCCAAGGTTGTACATTCTATACAAACGACGGCCTGAGTTTGTTCCCTGGCAATAACAATGAGTGATCTCTTAGTAAAAGCTTCATTTTATATATATATATATATATATATATAAATATATATAAAATGATGAATATTTGAATTATGAACTCATGAATATTATCTTTCATCTGCCTCCTTTTTGGAGCTTCCAGAAACTCTATTGCAAAGGTAACCTAATGGAAACCCACTGCGATGAAAATGAAGGACATCCCCAGGCTGGAGCAGGCCCATACCCACCACCCGGTGCCACATCTTGGCAGAGACCAGCACTGCATGAGAAAGCACAGGATACCAGGGTGAAAGCAGGCATGGAGACAAGACAACATGCTTGTCCAGAGCCTACGAAGTCAGGGACAGATACCACAGATTTGGGGAGTTTAATTCCATGAATGCTAACTATATGCTTATGTGCATATGCATGTGGGAATATACACATGCCTTACAAAACTGCTGTTAATAAATGCAAAAGTGATACTGACAGTTGATTATTGCTTCTGGTTTAACCACTTCATTCTTGGTCGCTGTGAAATGCCAGTATATAAAGCTAATCTTTCCATTCAAATGGGATTTCAAGTTTGACTCTTTCTCTCTTGCTTTTAAAAAACTGCAAAAAAACTAATTTGAGTCAGGACAGAGACCTTTTGAATGCTAAAGTAATATTAAAATAAAAACATAGTTTCAGGTTATGCAGTATCAGTATCCATTGATTAAGGTCTGATCTTTCAAAAAATAACACATAATAGTTATTCGCTTTAAATGTTAACTACTGTTAACTGGTAGCCATGTTGGCTGCTATTTAAATAACTTAATTGCTTTTCAAAACATTTGTGGTGAGAAGGAAACTCCAAACCTATGGGACAAAGCTCTATTCATATTAATAGCAGGCAGCACTGTCCCAGACCACTGTACAACACGGTGCGGCCTGGACTGGGGGATTTATGGAAGAACATGGAGGTTCAGTCGTGGAGGTTTACTCCTGTGTCCTTCTATGCTTCTTTATCTTAATCTAGTCCTCTTTTTTTCCCCCTCAGTTTCTCCAGCTATAAACCATGGATAATAAAACTGACAAAGTCAGCCTGGCTTTTAAAGCAGAGTTTTGCTTTTTCACCTTGTCCAGAAATTTCCAGCTGTGCATTCTTCATACAGTGAACATTTTCCCCGATTGGATGATTGCTATCATCGATATGAAAAAATGATATAAAATTTCAGAAATTATCACTGTCCTTATTTCAGAGCAGTTGCAAGGTTTGAAGCAATCTGATCAGCTCTAGTAGATGATAAGGGACTGCATTAATTTTCACTGCATATCTGAATATAATATTTTTAGCTAGAAATACATAAAGCTTTTTAACCTTCTATGCAAGGCAAAATTAATTTTGGAGACGGTAAATCCTTCAGTTGAAAGTCTTTCGGCTGAAAACATGCCTGCTGTGAGCAACTCAAGCTGTAAGTGGCATGGCATGGTCACCAAACTAAAAATAGACAAATGATAGACAAATGCATTCTTAAAATTATAGTCAAGCAGACCATCCTTTCATTCTAGTCCTGGAAGTAGAACATGGGAGTCTCTAAGTCATTTGGAAGGCAATGAGAGCAAGCACCAAAGCAGCATCCATCAGACAGGGTTGTGCTGGAGGCGCTGCCTCTCTGCCCAAGGTCACTGTTGCCACACTCTTGTTAGAATTATTTTTCCTCTGCAGCTCAGACAAAACAGCAACATTTGCTTTTCCCTATTTTTTCTTTTATAATATTGATGTAGACCACTTGCCAGGTACGCCATCACACTTTCCTTTCTCCTCGAAGGAAGGAGAAGCGATGCTACTCATAAACCTTGTTTCCATCTTTTTTTTTTTTTTTTTAGTGTTATGTCACTTTATTTTAGCACACCAGTAAAACTCCACCGCAGAACCAACTTTTAATTTAGCCCCACTGACGAACACAGCCTAATAATAGCTTAACAACAAATAACTGTGGAGAGGACAGTCTGTATTGATATTAAGCTATTTAAAATATCTCCTTTCCCTCTAATTATAAAAAGAAAAGCGACTGAAAACAAAGTGAAGGTGTGGTACAGCCATTAGCCAAAATTTCCACATGCAGCCACCCAGGAGGGCAGATTCAGATGGAGTACAAGCAAAATACAAAGTGCCCAAGATTTTGTCTTACAAGGCAAAAAATAATAAAAAAAATAATAGTAGTATGCAATTGTCTTGCAAATGTAACGTCAAGGAGAGAGAATGGGCTTGACTTGCAAATAATCGTTCCGCAAAAAATAAGTTCAGGTGAAATGAAACTTTATCTTTGGTTTGGAACTGTTTAATCTTCAAATGTATTTGCAGCAAAACTGAAGCAAATTTCCATTGAAACTTTTCCCACCGCATCCATTCTTGAGCATCATAATGTCAGTGATGAAAGGTTTCCGTTTGTGAGGGAAATCATTTTATTCTTTTTCCTGCCCCAACTATTTTGCCAACAAATAATGTGACATTTCAAGGATGTGCTTGGATATCTTAATCTCCATCTTTTATAGATAAAAAAAAAAAGTTATTCTCTTAATCTCAATGTTTTATTTTATTTTTTACCTCGGACAATATTTAAACCATCTATCTGGATCAATCAAGGAAGCCACAAGTTGTGCACTTTCAGGCCAAATCCCCAGAAAAAGACCAGCTGGAATCTCTGGCGATGAAGGGGCCTCTTGGTAGGCCCCATTCTTTGAGTGAAAGCCCAGACAACCCCTGAGTGGCCACAGACCAGCTCTGAGCAGCCCCAAGCCATCCCCTTCCCAGTGAAGCCCTGAGCTCCACATTTCAGGGAGCAGCAGGGCCAGGGCAGGTGGGCTGGTGGCTGATGCCCAAGCAATGGGCTCAGCAAACACGTCCACGTTCAGCAGCTCTAACAGTCAGGAAAGAATCCTGACCAAACAAATGGCTCCCCATAAACATGTCTGAGGAAATTAAGATGCTACAACTGATCTGCTTTAATAAAATTACGCAGTCAGCTCGGTTTCCAAAGTTAGTCACTGTATTTTCTGCATCACGCCATGCAATTAATCCTTCCTAAAATAAACGGACTGATTAAAATTCCATTATCCTGACAGTTCACAATAAACCGTGGGACCAATCATCTCCTTTCTTTCTAACTGTTTAAGCCATTATAATTAATTCTGGATTTATGTCATTTGCTGGTAAATGTTACGATCACCTTACTAACTACTTAAACAATTTCAAACAGTTGCACTCCTTCTCAAACATGTAAGCAATAGACAATAATTGAACTATTTAACCCAATTCACATTTATTGAAGTTTTCTTTATACACAAAGCTCAGTATTGAGTTGCTGGGGTCTATTTTGTTTGCCTTTTTTTTTTTTCATTATCTAATTAAATGCTCATGAGAAAAAAAAAATAACACTTTGGAAAAAGATGAGGAAGTTTCTCAATTTGGCTTCATGATTATTTTGGTCTCATATTCAATTTGTGAGTGAAAAGGAACCTCCTGAAGAACATTCTTTAATATTATTATTTCAAACATACTAAAATAATGCCAATATTTTTCTTACCAAATTTTCTGCAATTTGCTTTTGCCCAAAGTCAACCTTTCCTTCACATGCCCTATGTTTTAGAATTGCAACCACTGCAGACACTAAAACACATGAAGTTATAACCATTTTTCTCAGTGGAGTCTCTTTTTGCTCAGATGGCTCTAGTTTATACAGCAAACACACCACGGAAATGGAACCCAGCCTACAATCAAGCTTATTCCAGGTAAAACTATTTGAGATTTCCTTTGGCTTCTTTCTGCCATCCCGCTGGGTATAGCAGTGCCATAGCTGAGCTCCTCCACCTGACCCTACCCTCCAGGCTCACTGGGACGGCATTTGGCCATCACTTCTCCCATGCAACATCTCTCCAGCTCCTGATAACCTCCCAGTTCTCACAGCAACTGCTATCACGCCAAGCAGAAATCTTGATAGTGCTGTCAGACCTGGCTGCTGAATTAAGATAGGACTGCTTGAAACAATTGGGCATAGGACTGGGGATGGCAAGGCCTCCCCTGACCCAGCCTGCGTCCAAAATTAAGAGCTGCAGTTCTTCTATATGATACAGTAATCATTCAAAGTATGAAGATGAGAGCTAGCTTGGAGAAGGTAGATTTACTAAATCAACTGCTCTCTTGCCTGTGTTTTGTGGGTAATCTTTCTCCTCTGCATTAAAATTTATCAAAAAAAAATCTAAATAAAAACGAGGTCATACAATGCTAATAAAATTACTACATAAACAGATCAGTCTTGGTCTTGGAAAAGAATTTCAAAATTTTAGCTTTTCAAAAACTACGATTACAAACAGAGATACAATCTCCACATTTTTTTTTCAAGGTGGAAAATCCATTTTCTAACCAGCCCTACTTACGGCTGGGTAGATGGGTTACTTATCCAAACTAACACTGACCTTCAAAAATGCTAGGGTTGATGTCAGTGTTTGGGCTGAGGTTTGGTTTGGCTACTTCTTATTTTTCCATAGCAGTTTACCCATCCCTAGAAGAGATGCAGTTCTGAAACGGAATAAAAAGTAGAATGCTAAGCACACATAGGCCAAACTGAGCGCTTATTTAATAAAAAACAATAAAAAACTCTTTAACTCATCCTTATCTGACTGGTAGCACCCAAGCAGCTGATCACATTATGTAAGCCATCAGCCATAATAGCAATGCCTGATGAAAAGGAGGAAAGAAAACAGATTTATTAAACAGCTAAACTTTGTTTACATTGATAAATGAGCCTTTCTAGAGATCTCAAAGTTCATTTTCAAGGCCTGTTTTAGCAGCTCCATAGCCAGCCAGCTGCAGAACCTCCTGGGATTGCCCCAGTGTCATTCGCAGAAATCTCCCTTCTAAGTTTCTCCTGAAGTCTCCTGAGCTGTGCCCAGGTGCTGAGATTTAAGGATGTGCTATTCCTCACTTCAGCTGCACAGGATGGACTCTCGCCCATACTGTCAGCACCCTGCGAACAAGAAAAGGCCTTCTTTGTGCACGCTCTCAAGGCCCAGCACTGTGGCTATCTCATTCTGTTTCAAATTAGCATTGGTGGCGATTTCCGCTGGGTTCGCTTTGTAGAAAGCCCTCTATGTTCTGCAGCCGCTCTCCGATTGCAGGGCGCCATGGGAGGCTGCAGGCAGATGCAAATAGTGTTGTCTCAGTTTGATCCTGTGGTTTTGCTTTCCTAGGAGGCTCAGAAGCAAAGAGATGGGGGGTTCGGCCATTCGCGGCCACGTAGAGACGAAGAGCAGAAAATCGCATTTTAAGACATAGTGCAAACTTTGCACGATGCGTTTTGTGTTGAACTGCAACGACTGTAACACAGAGCGCAGAAATACAGTCCTCCCACCTTTGGCCTCCAGAAGGGGATGGAATGGTTGGAGCATATTTGTTGGGATAGCTGCAGGAATCAGAAAGGGCGAGGCTAAAATCCGTTCGTGTCACAAAACACGCAGGGCAGGACACAAAAGCCCATTAATATCCCGTGAAAGAGCTGCAGTGGGTGTTAGATCGCAACCTGGACGTGATATAAATTTTAATGCAATGGGCAGTGTTCAGGCCGGGCTTTCCACGGCCGCACTTTCCTGCAGTCGTAGCAGGATCACTGACAATATATATAGGATTGTACAAACATACAAGGATGATTAATACTTCCTTGTGATTAATGGCGTATTTACTCCAGGGAATTGCTCAGTAGTTACATGAATGTTTTCCCAATCCTTTGATATATTTTACTGCTTTACAGAATGCTGCACCATTGATGCATCAAGAGATACGGAAAAGAGCCAGGGTCAAAGCAGAGCTTGCAACGCACTCTCATGAGCCTTGATTCTAGCCACAGAAATCCTCTCACCAGTTTGGATTGGGCTCCCATGGTGACAGCACAGAAAGTACAAAAAGCCTGGAGCATGTATGCATTGGGGGAAACCACTTTCAAAAAGGGAAGAGTATTGTACTCAAATTGCGCCCACAGTCCCAGAATAGATGGATGTTTTTGCAAAGGCAGACGAGGGAGTTAACTTGTTGACACTATACTTTAAACAGAAGGATTCAAAGTCAACAGAAGCTTGGAGAAAATATCTCTTCAGCATTATTTAATTGCATTAAACAAAACTTGCCCTTTCTTCCCAATAAGCCAACAAACAAACTCAAAAAGGACCAGTGTTGCCAACATACTTCCGTTTGGCCTCGCAGATTTAATCCTTTTCTCTCAATGTGGTTGTGGGATTAAATATCTAATGCAAATTTTGCATGGCACCTACTTTTCAGGTGTCCATCTGACAGCTCAGTGGAACCGTAGGCTTTAAACCCAAGCAGCCTTCCTCATTGCTCCCAGGAGCACTGTGGAACAAGCAAGGCTTGAGCCCTTAAACAGAATACAGACCAAGTAACACTAAGCATGCATCAGTGCATGCATGCGCTTACCTAATTACAATTTTTTCCTCCTTCCTTCTCCTTTTTCCTCTCCTTCTCACCTCTGCAATTTGCAAGGCAGTAGCTTTTTGAAAATACCTCTTAACAAGCAAACAATCTTTGTAAATACAGTTATTACAGGTGATCATAATTCCCTTCTGCATTTTCACATAGATTGCAAGCTAGGTAGGAGACTACTAGCAGGAAATATATTCTATGTTGTTAATTTATTCATTAAACATTAAAAAAACCCTAAACATTATCATTAACATGGGTTGCTAAACCTTCCTCTGCATCCCAGACTCTTTGGCCACTGAAGTTTGCTCTGTTTCACTTGTTTTTCCTGATAGCAGTACCCTGTCCAGTTCTGTGCACTTACACGTCCCATACCCACTTCACACTGGCAATATAACCCCAAGACATAATAATACCAGTGATACAGAAAAAAAGTTTAAGAAAAGACAACTTGCAAAAGCCATTTTCACTCCATAGATTCCAAAACCATGGGGTTTTTTAACTATTGTTATTTACTGATAACCATTAACAGATGTTAACATTTAATTCTAGTTCTTTCGCTTCTGTATTATGACAGTGCCTGAAGATTGTCTGGAACTGCCTTAAGGAATGTGACTCATAGGAGCTTCATTCTTTCTGCCCCAGACTTGGCTGCAGGGTTGTCAGTGAGAGCTCCTTGCACTTCAGGGACACAGACTGCACGCAGGCCATGTACATACTGTCCTGTGTTTATGTTAGAAAAAGTAAAGTTGGGAAAGTATGTGTTGCACTGGCATAGAAAATAGATTTTGGCTCCTGTGGCGTTCGTTCAGCCCCGCATACGGAGGTGGTGAAGCCCAACAAGGAGCAAGCTACATTTGCATTTTATTCTAATGTCTAATAATTGAACACATACAATGGTTTGGGCAATCGATCCTCTTGCTTTATGGAAAGGAAATGCAAGTTTCAAAACATATATGCTGTATTCACTTGCTACAGATAGCTGTAATGAGCTATTTTCTTCATGACTGTCTAGAGGAAAAAATCCTTGAGATGATGGATTAGACATCTCTTCTAACTGTTCATTAAAAAGGCCTTCATCTCCTCTGGACCCCATGGCAAATTGCTATTGGCAGAACAGATTTTAGAGCCATTAGGAAAATGCAGGAATGGGCAGGAACAGCTCGGATGGGAGGATATATCATGAGAGAAGAGATATGCTTAAATATATATATATATATATATATATTTTTTTTTCCACAAGAGGAAATCGTGTGTTTTGCTGTTACGGAAGGGCCATTCAAGACCATCCTGCTTGTATGGCTGCTGGGATTGCTCTCAGCAAATTAATCTACACAAATTTATTTATCCCCCTAGAGCTGTAGGCAAAAATGCCTGAGATTATTTTTTTTTTCCACGGGTGGGAATTTACAGTGTGAAATTCACTTTTTTCCCCTTAAATTTGTCTTGCTCTACTTCAAACTCTTCAAAATGAAGAGTTTTCTGTGAACTTTAAAGGCTGTCACTGTTGTGCCCATAATTTATTATTTTTCCCTTTCGGCTTTTCTTCTCTCCTCTCTTTCTTGCTTTTAAACAGGGCCCATTTATTCGATTTTTATATCTGATATTTGAAGAAGCTGTTTTTTATGCTTTTTCAGTACTTTTTATGGGTTTTTAATCAAATGACACTTCTTCATATGTGCTACCACATCATTCACAGTCCTCCGGCATGGGGTAGGAGAAGACGTACAGAAGTGAACCCAAGTGGCTCAAATGTCTTCTTTCTATTTTGTGTTCAGTTGGTAGATATATTCAGGTCCCCTCTCCCTGCACAGGTCAGCAGGACACAGCATGGTTTGCCGAGGGCACCATTAGCTCTGCTGGTCCATGAAGTGCACATCTGAGATTTTTCTCCACCCAGCCCTTAAGGATGCTGCCCAATTTAAAGAAGCCCACGGTGATTAACAGGTTTCCTATCACCACATTAGTCCAGAAATCATCTCATTGACCTCATAACATGCAATTTCCCCCCCAGCTCCTTCTGTGGATAGAAAGTATTTCAGCTTTACGCCTGAGCAGCCTCTAGGCACCTTCCAGGATATTTGGGAATATTCTGAATTCAGGCTTCTTTTTTTTCTAGCTTCTCTGGTGCAAAGAGGAATGGATTTATATTTAGTCTGTGTTTCTGTGCCTATTTTATAAACACGGGAGTTCTAAGACAAAATAATAATAGTGTGAAAATGGACCAACCGCAGCGATGGCAAATATATGGATCACGTTTTAGTTTATAGTTACACAGAAAATGTTTTGCAGAAGTGGTGGTCCCTAATGTAAGACTCACTTTTAATTACCCAGTACACTCATATTTTACTCCAAAAAATAGATAAGAGAGATAGAAAGGAGGATAAGAATTTCAGTGATCACAAAATCATTGACCAGACATCCTAAATGACGTTTTTAATTAATTTAACTACGACTACATAGCCATAGCTTCCCTTTGCCAGTGTAGTAGTTTTTGCTTTTAAGTTTTTATCTTTCCAGAGCATATTTTGTGCTCTTAAATACATGTGGGTTATTCGTCTAACTCTGCTACATTTCTAACAGCATAAGCAAGTACTGCTTACTATTTTTAAAACTGGAGTTGTACTGTTAGATATCAGATGAGGGTAATGAACATAAGAAACAATAATATTTTCTTTTCCGTGTTGACTAAATAATAAATACTTAGGTTTACTTTGACTGTTCATTTGACTTTCCAGTCGGAAGCATTACCAGTGTACTCGTAAAAAAACACTATAGGAAAGGACGAGATGTTGAATTACATTTTCAGCTATCTTGACATGCCATATTTGGCACGGCTTTCTCAGCGAACAAGCTGGTCTATATATTTCTGAGAAATTAAAACCATATGGCAACACCTTAAGAAAAAACCCTTCTCTGGAAGCATCCTTGGAGTTTTCAAAACGTATATGAATTAAATGCAGTCGTATGTACTTAGAAAGGATCTGTTTGGATTAGACGTAGGCTCTCACTTCTGCTCCAGGAATGAAAATGCCAATACACTGCTCTAAGTCAAAGCGTAGTGATTGTGTTTCTATTAATAGCCTCTTTGTCTCTAAATTGAATTAAGTATTTATTTTTAACTAAGCTCAACATGTGATGACTATTAAACCAGGGCATTGATTAGAAGACGAGAACTTGCCCTCGCCAATCCAGATAACTTCTATGAGAACATTATCACTTGAAGTAGATTGCACTCTTCACTGCCATTGGAAGGACTTCCACGCATGCCAATGCATGCAGTTGTCCCTTCTTGCCAGATACAGTAATTGTCCTTATGTTCATCAAGGACTGTGCAATATTAATATTTAGAGGGTCTCTGAATTCTGGAGGCAATGAAGAGGAGTGGATCACAGTGCCTTTTCTTCCTCGTGCACTTGAGCTGGAAAAAGGTGCCTCTCTAGCTGAATTATAAGCTTTGACAAGAAGAGAAAACTCCTCCAACTCCTACCCAGCTGAACATGCGGTCAAATATATGACTTAAGCGGAAAGCATTCGATTAGATGAATGTAGGTATATAAAACCGTTCAATTTGGTACAGATATTTTGATATAGGAAACATATTTTCAATTTTGTATTTTATGTCAGTGAGGAAACACATAAAAACTTTTCGGCAACATAATACCCCAAAAATGAAAGCCCTCAATTTTCCCCCTCCTCCTTTCCTATATACTTCTTGTATATTTGCACACTTGGCTATGATGACAATTAGTTCTGTGCTACGGGACTGGATTGATTTCGCTTTCTGGGTCTCGTCCAGCTAAAACGTTACAGGTTCAAATACAGAAGCCTCTGGTTAATGAACTCCAGAAAGTGTAAAATACTGAGGCCCTGCAGTTACACGATCACCCTTCCGAACAGAAGCACTAATATCTAACAAGGCGAGCTACTGTTCTACCCTCTAGAAGAAGCTCATAAAAAGTAGGTTTAATTTGTCTGGGAAAAATAGACTTTTAAAAAGTGGTATAAGTTCCCTGGTGGAAAAACATGCTTCTATTATGAAGCCTTCCCACCAAATGTCTTGGAAATTAGGCAAAGTTAACATGTCCAGTTGGAGCTGAGCCAGGAAATGAACAGTGGATGTTCTCTTGTAAAAATCCTGAAAGCTGCAAGTAGCCCATAAACAGTTTGCAGAGTGAGTCAAAATGGACCATTTTATGTTCCCTACTGGACATACAGCTTATTTGTACATGGATTCAAAGTAACAATGTGATGTCATCAAATGATCTAAGGTCAGAAGCATAGCAAGAGTCAATATACAGTGGTGGATGGAAACATCCTATTCTTACTGAAGTATTTTGGAGGAAGCACTAGCACTGGGGTTTGTCTTGGCCCTTTGGAGCTAGTACAGGAAAACCTCAGCAGCTCTATTCCTGGAATTGTAAGGTGGGAAGTTTACTGTAACCATCAGTCTAAGGAGGGCTTTCAGGAATATTAGGGAGGTTTGTACTCGGCTCTGAAGAATAGAGAGATTTCCCATGGAAAATTGTACCTTGGGGCCAAATAAACTATCGGTGCTCAGCCTTATCCACAGAATTAACACCAAAGTTTGCAGATAAGATACAATGCACAAATGGTTTTGAATCAGGTATTCTAGTTCACAAGTTTGCTGCAGAAAGAGTGCGCACCTGAAAAGGTCTCCCTGGAAGATCAAGCTTCCTCCAAAGTAAGGGAGCCAGGATGGCCCTCAACCTTTGACTTACAGCCAGAGGCCCTTTTCTTGCACTCTGAAATGTGAGATTTGATCTCTCCTTTCACAATATGATTTTAATTTATAAAGTGGTTTGGAGCCTGTGGCAGAAAAAAAAAAACAAAAAAAAAACAGAAGGTTGAAGTGTTATCCAGCACTGATACACATTTTTTCCAAATCTTCAGAACCAGATGAGCCAGGAAGAGTCATTCCATTTGCCCTTGAAAGGCAGAATACAGCAGAGGAGAGTTCAAATGAGGTTCTTGCAAACAGGTAAATATGCAAATTTGTGCCCAGGTAATTTAACTCCCACAGAGCAGCAAAAGCTCGTTCATCAGCAATTACCTGCAACCAGGCTGACCAATTGTCAAAGCTCAGGTTTCCCTGAATGAGACTTTTTTTGTTTTCCCTAAAACTAAGGAAAGAATGCCTCTGCCTTCACTTCTGGAAGTAACGTTTGACAGTGGCTCTTGAGTCATTTCTATTATTTATCTTACGCCATTTTTATCCATTACTGTCATTACTATGATAAGACAACATACACATCCTTTGGATGAGGGATATATTGCACTTGATTATGACAGTTATCATTCATTGAGGAACTTTATATATACTGTTCTAACTCAATAACTGAAGAAGTCAATAATACAGAATTAATTTCTAATTAAGGATGAATTTTGGAACCTGAACTTCTTTCTGAACTACATGTTCTGGTCTCCGCAGGAGTATTAAAAGCCTCCTGAGAAATGGTCTGGCTGACAAGAGTCGACAAATGGAAAATATAGTTACTTGACATCATTAGCATAAATGGAGAAAATGATTGATATATTATTCAAATTAAATAACAAAACCAAAGACACCCATACAGAGCACAGAGCTCACTCGGTATCTCTCCAGGGCATTGATTCAGTCCCAGCTGGACTTCCTTTACACGTGTGTTCCTGAATGGTTTGTAGAAGTGAGCAGGATGACCATGACTTCTACAGACAAACACAGGCACAGCAAAATGACATGGGATTACCAACATCAGCTGGAGGTAAATGGCAGAATATAGCAGATTTCCATTCTCTGACTTCCAACTCATAGATCTTCCCTTATTCTGAGTTGCACAGTTCCTTTTGTTTAAGAAAAAGTCTGAAATCAGTTGAGAGCTTGCTCTTAGAAAAACAATATGGGAAATCTTCAGTTTCTCAACTTATTGAGAAACTGCTGAGAAACTTCAACAGTTTGCAGTCTGCCACCAAAAAAAAAAAAAAAATTATCATATCCTGAGACTTCTTCATTTTGATGAAAACTTCTGAACCAGTTCTACTTATTTCTATTTGCAAGCAGTGCGATCATTTGTCTTTCACTTTGGCAGTAGGTTAGCAGCAGATTCAATGGAGCAAGTCACTATTTAATCACCTTTCTGTATTTCATGGCAGCTGCCAGTTAGAAGGTGGGAGAGAGGTATGGATAGGCAAGAACCATATGGTGTTCTCTACAAGTAGATAATTTAGGAATGACATTTATTTGTATAAAAAACAGTACCTTCTCCTACCTACCTGTTAGGCATGGCCCTTTCATGAATCTTGCCCACAGTTGCAAGAAAAGCAAATTGGAATAAAATGAGATGCCAAGAACAGCACTTGCTGGTTGGGAACATTACTGTTTTATTATAGGAAAATGCCTGTATCACACTCATAAAGAAACTATTAAAAATGTAGGTAGGCTTTCTACCTCCTTCCGCATACCCACACCTATGCACAAAACCTTCCTTTCTTCTGAGCCCCAATTTCAGCCAATTTCTTTGTGAGGGTTGTGTCTAACCGAGCGTCGGGTAAGTCACAGACAAAAAGGGTATGAGTGGGAATCATCATTCTGTTACCATTATGATTCCATAAAATGTCAGTACAAAAGGGATAGCTAGGGATGCAGTGAGGAGTTCACAAGCATACACGAAGTGTGCACAGGAGTGGAAGTTCCTAGAGGTCCAAATGCACAAATCAAAGTGTGCAGACTTATCATTCGTTCTTGCCCTGCAACAAGCAGACACGATTCTAACAGATTTAATCAGATGCACACTAAAATGCTGCTGAGAAAGAGAAATTCTAGAGGAGAACTAACAAACTGCCCTCCTCTTCAGCCTTTCGGTTGAGCTGTGTGGAGCTGGAGTTGAGCAGAAGCCACTAAATAAAGCAAGGAATTTAAATGTTGTTTTCTTGCAAGTTGACTGAAACCAAATATACTTGATAACAGGGCTAAGTCCTTGTGGGAGCTGAGCCGAGCCTTTCACACATTTCCTCAGGTAGGAAACCGCTGTGCAACATTTCAAAGCAGCGTCCCTCCCATTTTTCTTAAAAGAGCTCTTTAGTGACTCCCTAGGTTGTGGTTTCTGAGTCCCACATGCTGGACACGCCGCTGCTTCTTTATAGGACATAGTGTATGGAAGTCTCTTAGGAACAAGCTTCCCCTCGTTCACAGCCCCATACCCCCACCCTGTGGCATTACCTGGCCTGGAAAGCCAACTAACAGCTCCTTGCTCCAGCCAGGCCCCCAGCCTGCCTCTGTGGGTGCTCCCGAGCTCAGAAGAAAGGAGCTGGATGGGTGGCAGGGACTACATAGAAGAAGGAAGGAAGGCATGAGTCAAAACTGCTTTAGAGTAGCCTTGAAGATAGCAAAACACAGAGCTGTCCTCTCCACGCACAGTCAAAACTGAACTTGTATTCACTGTATCAATAAAGATCCCTTGGATTTCTGGACATCTGGAATTCAGCCAAAGGCTGAAAGATCTTCTAACTCTCACGTCTGTGCTAGGCTATTTCATTTCAGTACAGCATGTTCGTTTCCAACTGGAACATACATGCACCCAAATCACTCTGCATACAGCTTTCCGACGGCAGCCCCTCACAGAGGGGCACAGCACAGACAGTTTGTGAGAACCATTACATCTGCAGCCTATTGTGGGTTCCCCACATTCAGATTCTCAATCTTTGTTATGCCATTGTAAATCCAGAGAAACTCCAGTGATTTTACTCAACTCGGGCCAATGGAGAGCCAAGGTAAATACAATGAGTCGTCAAAGAAGTTATATCACATCCGCACTGCTGTAACCGAAAGCATAATTTGCTCTATTTTTTAATAATACGGTGTCTTATCTCATTAGGAATGAAGTCCTGCAAACACTAACACAAGCGGCTTCCTTCGTGAGAGCAGACCCTGTGCTATTTTTGTGAAGATAATATGCCAGATGTTGGGAATTCAGCAGAAGCCACCCTGACTTACACCAGCTCCTACAGAAAAACATCAGCTGCATTGGGTCCTTCTGATAACATCCTCAGGAGATGATAAAAGTAAGAGCTAAGAAGCCTAGAAACAGGTTTCTGGCAAACACTATGAATCTGTAAAGCATAACATCATGAGACTTAAGGGTGGGGATGATAAAAGATTCTAAAACAGAATTGGCTTTGAGTGACAGAGTCTGATGAGAGATGAAACTTTTGGCTCCTTCGATCTATCTGGCATTGAAATCATGTAAAGGTTTGGAAGGAGGTTACAATTCAGAAGGAAATCCCTCATGCTCAGATAATCTCCCTGCTAGCAGAATCTGATCCCTCAATCCTCCTTCCTGTGAACCAACAGGAAAGATAACTCCTGTCACAGCCACTGCTGCTCGTACAGCAGAGCAGAGCAGTCCTCCCAGCCAGCTGCATCCCAGCACAGCGACACTCATCACCAACATCCACATTTTGGAAGAACAGAAGTGGTTACATCCAGCCTGAACAGCATGCTGTTAGCTCCAGACGCGCAGGGAACGCATGAGAAATTGAAAGGATAAACAGAAAGGTGAGCTCCTGGTCCCACTGAATTCAGTGGCAACACTCACCATCTTCTGAACTGTAATGATTTTGCCCCAGATTATGCTCCAGAGACACAGGTTTACGTGGTGGCACGGTATGACTGAGATAAAGCCCTGCATTCAGCTGCTTCAATTTAAACCATTTCTGGTACATAGGAACGAACAACGGAGTTTCTTGGGCATTCAGTGAAAAGGTATTCCAATATACTTTTAAAATACACGTTCCAGAGAAAACATAAGGAAATTAAGCCATTACCCCCCCCCCCCCCCAGCCCAGATTCACACAGAGACATAAACCAACATCTTGATATTTCATTTTGAAGGCTCCTTTCTTCGGCTTTTTAGAGACAAATTTTACCTTGCGTATAGTTGTAAATAAAAAAGTAACAAAATCAATTCATCGTGGACTTTTATGAAGTTAGCATACACCACTGGTTATAAATTGATTTCTGAAGGCAGAAGGGCCAACAAAGCCCATTTCTTATTTGTCCCATCTACTTGCCTGGAGTTTCCTACAGGTCAGAAGGCACACGAGCTGAGGTCAACCCCTAGGGTGTATAATTTGCAACACAGTGCCTTCATTTCAGAGCTTCTCTGCCACAAGGCACAAATATGTTTTCCTTGGACAGAGGAACTGCATGAAATAAATTATTCTGCAGCCAGCCTGACAGAGCTGGGCATGGGGTACAGAGAACTGGACAATTTCCCAGTGGCCTCTTGCCTAGAATTTGTTCTGAATGCATGAAGCCGAGTAGGATTTGCAGAAGACAGATGTGGATAGCGCATATTAATGCCCAATTCGAGTTTATCTCTTCGTGTCACAAAAGGACAATGTGTTGCTTCAGCAAATCTCACTTAGCAGAACTCAATGCGACTTCTGCTGTAGCTGGGAAACTCAGTGTGCCCAGGCCTTAGCGTGTTTGAGGTGCCTGCTCTCAAACCTTGCCTCTTATCACGTATTTCATGGTTGTACAGAAAGAGTTTTGGTTAAAGAGTGTAACTCTATCGAAGCCATGCATGCAGGGATCTTGAAAAGTATGAACCTCATGGAAATAGTGCTTGTCTGATAAAGGGGAAAAGAGCACGTAATATTCCTTTGGCTATGAAATACATGCTTCATTTTTTGACCAAATTAAAAAAAAATCCCCTCACCTTTTGCTTTTAGACATTGAAAAACTAAAATAAAAAGAAGCTAATTTGGCATTTAATATTCATCGAATGTGGCAACCAATAGGAAAAAAGCCCTGAAAGAATATTAATGCAATTTCACTGAATCCACACCAGCGGTTTTTGCATTTGCAAAACAAAATCCAGTAGTTCTATGGATAAATGCAGGTATCTTTCAGTCCTGAGGGCAGTGTTTCCACTGCCTCTTGGAAATATCTCTTCTGCATCCAGAAGGCTCTCAGCTGCTACAACGGGAGATGTCAAGCCAGGATAGCCTTGGCTAGGTATTTTGCATGTTCCCTAAGGAATCTGGAAGACAAAATATTAACAGCTGCCCCACGTGTCTAAGTAGCTGCCGAAGAACTCAGCTCAAAAAATCCCCCTGTATTCATCTGGTTGAGCGGCTGCCAGAGGAAGATTAAAAATCCAAAGAAATCAAGAACCATACAGTGGCCAAATGCTAGAAGGGCCCACACTGGCATGGCAGTGGGCAATGATTCCTGAAAAGATGTTGAAGCCATCCCTGGGCAGCCCCATGCTATGGAGTACCAGCAAGATTTAGAACGAGGGAGAAATCATGCAAATTTGAGTACAATAAATTTGTTTGAAACTACCTATTTGCTGAGGGAGAACGTAACTGCAAGAAAACCATAGTGGTTAGCTGAGTTCTTGGAGAATGTGTTGATTAAGAAAGAAACTTTGATTTTTTAAACTGAGAAAGCAGTCTGGGATCCCTCTCTTTCTCTGAGATATTTTGCTTATTGGAAAGGAAAATGCTATCATATGGGAAAAATCACTTCCAGAAGTTGTTTCTTCACTGGGTCACACAGTAGCTGCTTGGGAGGACAAAGGTGGCTTTTTCATGCACTGAAATTTTGAGTGCATTGTTTACCACCCGAAAAGCAAACATTTTAACACAGCTGCATCCCACGCTGTGCGTAACAAAGCCTGAAACACACGCCTTTCCATCTTTAAACTTGCAAAGCAAAGACCTAATGCAGCTAAAGTCTATCAAATACGGTAAGATAAATCCTGAGTTATTAAAAGCGAGAGGAGGAGAATTATGGTGCTAGTAACTGCTTGAGTGTGTTTTCATAAGGTCTGGCTGTTATTTCATCTCGAACATCCATTCAAATAATTGGGATGTCAAAGCACAGCAAATATCTCCCGCCGCTTGTTGGACATACTTGGTACACTATTGCACAGTTAAGTGGATAATGGTGTGAAATAAGCCTACAAAAACCAACACACTTCACAGTTAATATTTTTTCAGCGTCTAGTTAAGTTACTATGACACATCTGTCATAACTCTTACAGGGTGCTTCATAACGTGTCTGATCTTATATCCTCAGAGCTGTAATGTATCTCTTGAACTGCAGCAGACCTATGGAAACTGAATATCCACAGGTCAAGGGCAATATATTTAATAGTGTCAATAGAGTATACAGTTACAAGGGTAGGGTCTAATAATGCCAAGGTCTCATCTTGTTCTAAAGGATCTTCTTTTCCACCTGCACGCTGGCTTAGCAGCTTTGCGATTCATTTTCCTAGAAGAGGTCAGCATGCAGGTGGGACTCTGGCATCACGTGTGCTGCTGTGGCACTGTGCTCTCTGCCTGATAAAATCCCTGATTTCTGCATGCATCAGCCCTACAAGGAACTCTGAAAACTCCCAGACAAGGAAAGGAAAGCACAGAGCCCTGTGAAGCTGATGAATGCTTTCATGGACTGGACTGGACATTGAGGTAAGAATTTCCAGTCTGACAGACAGCCCTACCATAATATTTCAGCTAAAAATGCTCAAACCCGAATATGAGAAAACAGCACCATCACCTCATTTTCCATAGCTGAAAAAAGGTGAAAAACATGATGCGTTGTGATGCTGCTGGGAGGGCACCCTGTGTCCTGCTTGGATCAGCCTTAGGGACAAAGAGCCTGCAGCAAAAGCTCCTGGAGCCCTGCCCCTTCCTCACCCAGTGACAGGCGCTGATTGCATGCAATGCTGGCCTCCTGCAGGCAGTTATTACTCAGCTCCAGTCCTTTTATTAACACAGCTTCTCTACTGCAGCTGAGAGAGAATGCTGGTGAAGCTTCCAGCTCTCCTCCCAGTAGAAGTGCCAAAAGCAGGAGCTGTTGCCTTGGCACAATGGGCGAAACAGACTTTGTTAAGGTTGCCCACTGCAAAGTTTGACGCAAATTACTATTCACGGCATTCCAACTCAATAAACCATTACAATTGTTTTATATTACTTCATTGAGATAAAGAACACTTAATGCTAAAGATCTGTACTCTAGATGAAAATAAATTTGCATTATTAAAGTTGACTATAAACCAGTGGAGGAGCTAAAAAAGTTGAAGAAACAGCTGAGCAGCACTGCCACAACAACTCCGTTACTCCCTTGCTACCATTTCATCAAGAATAGCTTTACAAGACAGCACGGCACTGCCCACAGGGGGCTGAGGTGAACACTTTCTGAAGGCTGGAGCAGCCCATGCAGCTGTAGCACAACGATCCCTCCCTTCCATTCCAGTGTCCTTTGTCAGCAAGGTTCTTGTAACTTATTTTTTTTAAGAACAACACTGTAAGAGATCGAATTTTTGCCAATAAACAAAGTGTACATTTGGTACTGTTGCTATGCCTGAGAAGGACCATCCATCTCTAAGCAAAGCAGCCATTCCAATCTATTTTTGGAAGGGATACCTTTGCATCCTTGAGCTGCTCCATGCTCTCCAATCACACAGCAAGAGCAGACTGAGCCACAGCAGGTCTGGCACTGCTGGGCCTCAGGCACCTACAGCCACGGGATTCCCACTCAATACAGCGCAAAGTGTGAAAATTGGAAGTCTCCATTCTCACCAGCAAATCACGAGGTTGGGCTCGCTTTACTTGTTTTTATCCACATAGAAGGAGAAGAATCTAATGTAACAGCCAGCTACTGAAATTATTCCTGTGTTACAAGAAACGGAGGTTCGGTCTTGAAATGTGTTGCATTCCCCCCACGCTTTGAGAAAGAGGGGTGGGTTGTGCTTTACAGGTATCCGTGGTTAATTCCTATAGTTCTAAGTCAAAGTGTCTCAGGGAGACGCCTAAGCTCTGCTTCGTGTTAAGTGCTGACTACAACATTTCGGCTGAGCTCAGCAGGGAGATGGGAGCCATTCCCTAGGAACAGACCCAGATCCAGGTCCTGATTTCAGAGAAACCTGAAGGTGTCTAGACTTCAAACCTAAGCCATTCTCCCTGGCTCAGACAAAGACATGAAGAACCACTCCAGTTTGCAGGACACAAAGAGTCGAGCTGAAATCTGAGTTCTCGATATCTACTGGTGTTCCCGTTTAACAGAGATGTTTAACATTACCAAATGATTGCAGAGGGCACTAAGAAAGTGGAGCAGACATCTAATCATACAGCTCCGAGGGCAGTTTTCTGACACTCAGCACTTCTCTGCACAAAAGCGGGAGCTCCAGAGCCTCCCATTGAGGTGTGCGGCTTATAGCTTAACATACAGCACTGACTGTGAAGCTGAAAGGGTTAATGACAGAGTTCCCACCAAAAGGCTCTTCTTTAAAAATGAGGTGAAGTGGAATGGACTGAAATCAAACCAAATCCCCCGTCCTTCTGATAGAACAGTGCTAAAAGGTTAACTTCCATAACAGTATTGCTCTCGGGCCGATCCTGTGGTGGCTCTGTGGTTTCCGTCTATATAAATTTGATAATATTTTACAAATGCAGTATATGAAATATATTCTTAACATGTGTTTAATACATTTACAATCTATTAAAATGAAAAACAGAATATGCTTCAAATACTGCTTGGGTATTTGCTTAATGCAGTATGTCTGGAACATGTTAAACATTATTTTAGAGGTAATTGAAACATTTCACACACATTCACCCTGCGCACCGTACGTGTGTAACTGCGTGCACTTTGGGGGCAGATCTTGTCCCAGGAGCACAGCCTGAGCATCCCGGCTGCAGACTGAGAGGTTCTGTCAGAGGCTCTGGCATTTCCCTTCCTGCAGAGGTGCCCTGGTGCCCATGGCACTCCCGAGGAAGCGTAATTCCTCTCCTTCCTTTATCCCACTGGCACGAGGCCAAGGGTCCTCATAGCTTTGGGCTCTCTGCATCTCTCAGCTTCGTATTTTTTGCTAAATAAATTGGATCCAAATTTACTCTGGGCAACCGGTTTCCAAGTAACGGCGTATTATTTCAGCTCACTTCAGCACATAGCCTGTCAAAGCAGCCATTAAATACTTCTCAGATGAATATTTATGTAAATACACACGGTACAGGAATATTCCTGCGTAAGTATTTGCTTAGTTTCACAACATGTTCCTCTCGCTCGTGCCAATGTTCCCAAAAAGTGAACAAGGTGTATAGAATAATGATGGAGAGAATTCCTCTTTCTTACTCAAATAAATGGCCACAAAGACTTGATTATAGTATTTTCCCTGTTATCTCTAAATAATCATTTCACATCCCAGGACACGACAGGATGATTAATATATTATATATATACATATTTAAGGTGACTGAGTGGCTATCATTGCTCCAGGGAAGCAGTACAGCTTGAAGGACACAACTGAAAAATATGTTTATTTCAAACTTGGACAAAAAAAAGTGAAGTGTCCCAAGCTTCTCTATGCCACGACCCTCTCATCATTTGCCTGTGCACAGTGTACACTTTTCAGATTAGAAACTTAACTTGCCACAGAGCTTTATTTTTTTCCATTCTTTGCATAGCTCAGCAAGTAATATAATAAATATTGAAGGAGATAGGAGCTAAACTCCAAGCCAGCTGTCAGAAAAGCAGTACTTCGTTTAGAGACATTTGCTGCTTGGAGGAAGGCCATTGGTGTACAGTGTCAACTCCTGGACCTAAAAGTCACAGTTTTCTATGTGCGCGTGGGGATGTTTTGCTTAGCACTTGGGATCCAACCTCTATGCTAGGAAAGGAGCTGGGAAAGCAAATTAATTATGGAAAAAAATATATGAGAGATGAGAAAGGGGAAGATCTCTGTTCTCATGAAAACGAGACAACAGCAATAATCAGCCATTTTCTGCCTTATTTTTCACTGGCAATTTCACATAATAGGGGCCCTGATATCTCAACTTCTTTCTCCATCCAGCCTTTTACTCCATCTACTGCCTCCTCCCAACTTTTTTCATCTTTCTAAAAATCCTTTCCCTTTGCCAAGTAATGTGGGCAGCTATAAATTTGTCTCGTGGTGGTAGACTACAAGCTATTTATCATTTCAACTTTGGTTGAGAAAAAAATTCTAGCTGGGAGCCATTAGAAATAAAAAAAAAAAAATCAAAGCTTAAAATACACTAAATTAGGTCTCATTAGAGTGGTTTGTGGATGTTTAATAATACCTGCCCAACCCTTTTTATATATCTTCTTCAGTGAGTTATCTTAGTACACACATCCTGCTAAGATGGCCCATGAAATGAATTCATGAGAAAGCACAGTAATCATTTTATAAGGACAGCTAAAGCCAGAAAGCATAACTTTAATGTATCATACTACTGTCTCTCTTTACATTTGGGCTACAGCTCAAGCAAGCAGTGGAAAAGAGAGACTGCACTCTGTATTCCAGTTTCTTCAAAGGAAATAGCTTCTTTCAATTTGAGATTGTGTAACTATTCTTTTAAAAGAAGAATTATTCCACAATAAATAAATAAATGCAGCCTCCTGTTGTCTTCATGTGCTCTATTCATGCAGCCAGATGCTTTGAGACGTTTGCACAAATACACCTGGCAGAGTGTTGCAGGCCAGTACTATAGATTATGAAAGGTTCTTACTAAAAGGAGTTACCAGTTTTAGTCATAAACGAGTTGCGTACCTCACCATGACTTGAAAGACTACCTCAAGGGCAGGGGCATATTTTCCAGATTCTGAATGTCCCCAGAAAGCTTTTGTTTGAAGACATTCACCATGTTCATGGTAGATCTTGAACGTAAATGTTGTCATTGATACTAGGACTCGCATCTGAATACACCAGGAAATAAACAAACCCTACTGTGTTGAAAAAGCCCAACAATACAAGAGGCACAGTACTGAATTTCTTCCAGTAGTACACAGTGGGTGGAACACACACGTATCCAGGTACAGAAGCAAAGATTACCCCCATTTGGTGTATAAACGATTTGGAGAAGCTGTATCACTCACACTTATGGTGACTGTTTCTGTACTTTGTACTGATAAGAGCCAAAGCCCTAAATAAGCTGCAGTTGTTACCCAAAATGGTTTAGGAATAATTTCTAGTCCTGGGGATAAGAAACGTTAACTCTTTCTGATGGGGTGACAGCCTATTTTTATGAAGTGTCTGTTTATCTGAAAAGCTTTCCTTAGCACTTTCCAACATTCACTGAAGGGAAAGGAAGGGCAAAAATCTATCCACGTAATTTGCTTCTCGTTTTAAAATGCTCAGTATCCACAATGCTGCGGAGACATGACCAGCAAAGAACTTCAGTTTATGTACCTTGCATTTTTGGCAAGTCAGGCTTTATTCCTTGCCTCCTGCCTTTCCTTTCATCTCTTCTCCTCCTTCAACCCATTCCATCCAAACCCAACTTGCCCTTTGCAGCCCAGGAGCCTAAAGGAAAGTTTGTAGATTACAAATTTGAATAAACTTCAACAGTAAACAAGCAAAAAAATTTAAAAAAAAGACCACATTGGTGTCATGTTCTTGATAAATATTAGGCCTGACGTAGGTTGGGGTTTTTCCTTGGACTTCTGTTTGCTGATTGCGTTCCAGGAATCCCTTTTTTTTTTTTTTTTTTTAATGGTAGATCTTTTTTTTTTTTCTTTAAGACTTGAAACCTTTATGTCCTTTTCCAGCCTGTGTGTAGCCACCAAGTACATTGTGCTCACCTGTAAATGGCACGATCAAAAGCAAAAACGTGACTGGTCTGCCTGAAACCATGCCTGGAAGACAAATCTCTCTACAACAAGATACTTATTTTTCATAACATAAGCAGGTGAGTAAAACAAGGGCCGTGGTTGATGGGTCACAGTGGCAGTCAATTTTGCAGAAAAGGATACGAGTATTTTATATCATTTTGTTTTATCTTTAAATTTCTCATAATTTTGCCCTACTGAAACTCTCAAAAAGTAGACTTTATGTCTGAAAAATAACCACACATCTACTTTGCAAAGCAAAGAAGAAATTTCCACAAGAAAAGTAAAGAAAGTTGCCAATGCACAAGTTATTTAGCACAAGCAGAACTTATTAACCACAAGACGTTTCTGAAATATTCATCAAATTCTTTGCCCCCATCCTATGCTGAATTACAGTTTCTCATGCAAATCCACTCAAGGAATTTTTAAAGCAAGGAATGGTAACAGAGAGGCAGAAGGCACAAGTCTTCATGTGAAAGATTTGGGAAGATGTGGTACAGAAAGACAGACAATAAATAAGAGCCTCAGAAAAAAAAATGATCATAGTTCTTCAGGAATTGGTGAGATTATGACAAATTGCACTTTCCAGGTCTTGGAAGCCTCAAGGTTTCTTTTTTTTTCAGAGCAATGTTTCAAATATAGGAGTGGCTGAACCACAGAGAAATCTGACTGCCCACATACTTTTTCCAGTGAGTGTCTTTCTGAAAACAGGTGACTTTGCTGGTGAGGAATGAGAGGTTTTAAAAATCTGTTCAGCTGCTGAACTTAAAATAAAGATTAATCAAGATGTGGGAGGCCTGGATTTCACCCTCTTCTCAATGGTTTGAGTTCTGAATACTTTTCTCAATACAATTAATTACAGCAAGCCCTGAATGAAAGTGGTAGGGTAGAATCCAAAGAAATCAAGCTATATGAACTCAATCCTGCACATTCAACCGAAAATATTAGCTTGTTCCCAACACGGACACTTCAGGCAGACACTGACTTGTGTCCCAAGTCCAGAGCTTGCTGAAGACTATACAATATTTTGCTTTATCTTGAGTCAGGATCAATTCATTGGTGGAGTAAAGATACTCAGATGAGGAAGTCATGGTTACACCTAGCACAGTAAGTGAGATCGGAACTGATAAACATCAGAAGATGGACTAAGCACTGCAGTCGTGCTGTCAGGCTGCAAAGTGCATTCATCCAATCACTGTGGCCTGGAAAAATAAACAATTCTGAATGTTAAATAGCCTTAATGAACTCATCAAGAACAACATACACTTATTTCAGAATTTACTTCAAATTATTCAGATATACAGGTATTTTTTTTTTTCTCACTACTTTATGTCTCTTCCCAGCACTGCATTATCTTTAAGAAATCTGCAGCTGCTCCACCTAAAGCTGTGGTCTAAGATGGGCTGGGCATATTTATTTGTACTTAGACTGGAAACCTCCAAAAATAACTTACAAACCAGGTGTATCGAGAAGTGATCCTAAGTGACTCAGGAGGTGGCACCTAGCCCACTGAGTCAATACTGCATTGATGATCTGGCACTGAGAGAGGACACGATGTCTTTTTGCTAGTGCCTTATCCAAACCAAGGCATAAAACTTTCAGTTTTTCACACTTAATATAGCATATTGTTTTCTTTTCCTTTTCTTTGGTTTCGCAAGCTTGCACTTGTGAAAATGAATCTAGGTTTTCTCAATAAAAGAGAAGGTCTGTTGGAAGAAAGTATGAGTTACTCTCAACCACAGCTGCTCAACATTTGTCACGAAGCCCAAGAAGATGGCAGAGCTGGAACATCTCAACCTGGGTCTTACCTATGTTAAGGCAGCCTCAAAGTTGCACTTTTAAGCCTGGAATCACCTTCTCCTGCAGCAGCAGGAACTCTCTCCATCTTTCCCAGTGGGATGCATTTCCCTCTCAGCATTACAATCCTTGGCTGAAGGGAACAGAACCTGCATATGCTCTGCAGTAACAAGATGACTCAAGACTACTGCCGATTGTGTTTTTTGTACAAATATTGCCCAGACAAAACAAACAAAATAATCACTGGTTGGCAGTCTCCCTCAGCCACCGCAGAAATGGAAGTGTCATCTATTTTGGTGGTCAAGCTGCAAATGGGCAAATGTGATCTCAGCCTGGTACAGTGACAGCACACGCTATGGCAGCCAGGAACAGAAACATCAGGGGGCCAGGCCAATGCTGATTTTACATCCAAAACCTAAAGGAAAGTTGATTGTAATCCATGCTGTGGGAGCAGCTTTGGCATTTACGTTTCCTGAATGAGCCTGTCTTTCAGGGTGGTTCTCCTGCACAAATTGA
The DNA here is from genome assembly GCF_002078875.1 of Numida meleagris. Taxonomy (NCBI): domain Eukaryota; kingdom Metazoa; phylum Chordata; class Aves; order Galliformes; family Numididae; genus Numida; species Numida meleagris. The sequence goes on from NC_034425.1 coordinate 6,103,231, forward strand.
TACGGCAGGGACTCACTGACAGTCATGCAACTGCAAAATGGACAGCAGTGCTGGAGCGTTCCAAGGCAAACATCTCCCACTGCGACAGAGATGCTTCGAGGCAGCCCAACTACAAGACTCTGTGAGCCTATTGCTGTTGACTTGCCATGGCATAATTGCCACCAGCATAAATCACTGTGTTTGGCAATTAAGTCTGGTCACCAGGGTCCTAGATCTGTCCAAGTTTCTGGCTAGTTAGCTCCATATTACTTCCTCAAACGCTCCTATCTTTACACTTTTAGAAAATATCCCCTGCTCCTAAAGAAGTTTCCAGTCTCATTCTAAATGACTTATTCCTTTTCTTTTTTCCCCCTCTAAGAAAGTAAAATCTGTGTGCTTTCTTATTAAGCCACTTTATTCTTGGCAGGCTTTGAAAAAAGGCCCTACTTCAGCAATTTAAGCTTTTCTTCCTGGAGGCACAATACTCAGACACGAGGAAAAGTAAGACAAGAAGACAAAATAAACATATTTTTCAGGAAGACTCTAAGCCAACTGGAACTTTCAATGAATGATTGAGAGAGTAGTGCTTTTGATATGCGCAAATACATCCCAGTAATGCGTACCCCATGCAGGCACACAGCACATTGCTGGATATCTCAGAGTTGTAGAGACAGAGGAGGAAAACTGTCACAGATATTGGAACTTGTACCCCCAACACTGGCTTTGAAATACACACACAGGTCTGTCATGGCTGCACAAAGTCACAAATGATTAAATTCTTAACACCTGGACAAAAAGAAGGAAGGGAAAGAACTATTGCTTTTGAGTTGTTCATAAAATATCCCAAAATATTCTAGGATCTGGTGTTTGAAAAAATCCTAAAGCTTGCATTTACCTTCTACTGCCCATTGACTTGCTGAAATAGGACTAGATTTATATTGTGGCCTACATCACACCAGATTTGTTAAAAAATAAGCCAGATTCATAGGTGATACAGACTACCATTCTCTGAGGAGGTTAAAGATGCTGACTGCTGAGTGTCGACTAGGCCCACAGCTCTAAGCAGTAATTGTAGCTTTAAGCTATAAGATTAAATTATTGTTCTTTGGATATTTACTAGCTTACTGCACTCTGCTCTCCGAAGCATTTTTATCCAGCTAAGAAGATCCACATTCCTGTTTACAGACTACACCGAAATAAGCACTGGGAAATCAGAGGGAAATTGATTAGCACAAATACAAAAATAATACTAATAGAACTTGCTACAGCATTCTGAGCATATAAATAACTGCCTTGAAATATCCTCCAGCACCTTGAGCAGAAGACACTCATGTCTATGTCATATGGCTTAGAACCTGTACAAATTGATACACGAATTTGTTCATGGATGCAGTCAACTTCTTGACCCTATACTCCTTTTGTTAAAGATGAAAAAGCAGAACCTCCCATACAGAAAGAAGTGCACTGCTTCTACAACACTGCCTGACTCTATAAGGTTTGAGTATCTAGTACTACTTCAAGTCTTTACCCTTGAGAAGACCACAGAAGAGTCTCACTGAGAGGAATTATGGAACCACTCCAGGCAAATTCCAGCTAGTTTTGTTCTCAGTGATGAAGAAAAACACAGAGCATTAAAACAAATTCCAAATTCATGGACTCTTCAAAATCAAATTAATGCTAACAGTTCATTCTCTAATTATCCCTGGAGGCAGCAGTTCAGGTCACAACAGTGGTAGAACCACATAAGGTAGAAAAGAAAACCATGTTAACGTAGAATGGAAACACGTGGACCAGCATATTTACTTTGATTACAAATGTCACCTTCTGTATGCTTAACGTTCTTGGACATTTATTCCATGTTTATGTGATTAATACGGGAGAGAGAAATACAGTTCAAGCCCGGTTCAACATGATCTATGAAACCTTCTCTATTCAGATGGCCTTATGAGTGAAATAGCTCCGCATCACTTCTATTCCTCTAAAGTTGAAATTGAATTTGAAGTTCAGGTTATGCAGCAACACAGCATTGTCTCATTTTATTAAGGCCACCAGCTTCTGGAGGTCTTCGGCATGTTATTGTTCTCAATTAACACACTTCTCCTCTTTCTCTCTGGAATCTTTCCCGCTGGTTTGCATTGTAATAATACCTCCGACACATAGTCTCTGAGATAGATTTTTATTTGTGAGGCCAGTTTCACTTCAGCCCACTATTCACAGTCCTCATTCTAACATGTTGCATTAATTAGGAGGAAATTAGCAGAAACAAGCAAACAAACAATTTCTTTGCTTTTTTTTTCCTGAACAGATTGCTGTTCTGTATGGAACGAATCTTGGTATCAGAAAAAGCGGTCAGCAAATGAAGCCAGACAGTAGCTGTGTCTTTTGGCAATGGGAATAATCTAATAAAACATCACCTTCCAAAGACAAAAAGAAAAAAAAGTTTTTCTCTGGACACTCAGTAACGTCACCTCAGCACGAAATATATTCCTCTCTCAGTTTGTGTTTTTTGGACCAATGCAGCTTAGGATGGTTGTTATCCCAAGACCATGCCACCAGAGTTGGAATTAATAATATAAACGGTGAGCCCAAGCTCTGATTGACAGCTCTGATTCTGTTAATACCTTCTAGTTGGTCTTCTACCACGGTCAGAAGTTAAAATTTATTTTGACAAGCTTTCTGCTGGTTATGGAGGCTAGAAGCTTTATACTGGGGTATCCAGTGATTAAATATCTGGCATAGATTATCAAAAACTATAGGGAAAGGCAAGGAAGGCCTCTTGATGACAAACTAGATCCTGCCGTGCATAGAACTTGGTTTTAATTAAGTTATTACCTTCCTTAATAGGAAGTAGCTGTTCCTTTGTTCTTTTGCAAGTCAGCAGACAGTAACTGAGCGTGGAATGTAAGCAACTCAATTAAGGAAAGGCTGCCTTGACGGATGCTTGCATGTACATGGAGGTCGCCCCGCTAAAGTACCTGCTGGTTTCTGTTTCACCCGGTGGAGACTGCCTCTCCAATGAGCAGCACAGGACTGCCGGGGTGACAGTGTCATGGCTCAGGCACATAAACTCTGTGAGGGTCAAAATGAGTAATTCAGGATTAAGAGGAGAGCTCCTGGGCTTAATCAGTGGATTCATAGTAATTAAAGGCAGAAAGCTCTACGAGTCAGCCCATTTATTTCCCAGGGCAGTGGCAGGACCATCTCCTTAGTTCATTTTTTTTTTTTATAATGCCTCAGTGCACTGGATGAATACTTGCATAAAATACCTCTGTTCCGCCACTGTAAAATCTTTTTGATCACTTGTACCAATAGCACTCAGTGTCAATAAAGGAGAAGCTGGTAAAAGACTATTTCTCCCTTCCTTTCCACCCACAGCAGTAGCTTCTAAATCTACTGTCACCACTGTTCAAAATATTGTGACTGAGTCTACTTCTGATTTCAGTTAAAGTAATTTCAGCTCATAGAATGTCAGTAACATCAGCATTAGCAAGCCCAGATCCATCCATTTTCAGTTTAATTTCTTAAAAATACTCTAATCACCAACAGCCCCAGGAAAGATCTGAGGTGCACACAGAACTGAAGACAGTTACTGCAGACGGGTACTGCACATCTCACAGACAGATGCCCAAAATAATCCATTTTTATCCTTCACCTCTCTGAAACCGTCCTCCCCAGGGAATTAAATATTCCCTGTTGAGTAAAACATGATACCGAACTCACTCCAACCATCTTATTACGCTTTACAGAACGATATTATTTGATGAAGGGTAAGACTATAAAAAGCCTCACGGAATACTGCTGAAAACTGCTATGTAGACTGTTCTTGTACAGAATCAAACAAACAACCATAGCCCTGCTGGTGACGGTTTGTATGAAAGTGCAGTCAAGCACAGATGCTACGTATGGTCACGAGAATCTCTCATATAGAGGGAGTAGCCACCCAAAACTAACTTCAGACTATACACTTTACAAAGAGGCAATCCCCGTGAAGGGTTTATTAGGGGAAAAAGAGACAGTTTAAAAAAAGAGAAAAGAGAACGAGGCCATTTTCAGAACTCTAAACTTTTTGGTCAGAGGCTGCATGTGAAGCTGTCAGTCACTCCTCTCACTCTTTGTGGATTACTGAACTTGTGTGTGAGAGTAGGAGGAGTACTGCAATGTCTAAGCAATGGGTATTCAGTGTCTTTAAATAGCAAAAATGGAAAAACATTCTAATAGCAAAGGAATACTGAGTATATTGTCTATTCCATACCGTGTTACTATGACAATCTCAGATGCTCTATTACACTGAAGTCTGGAAGGACTGCTCAGCATGCCCTACATATATAGCTGCTATGCAAAGCAGTATTGAACTGACACCTCACTTCAGATGGGGACGTAAAGATACCAACAGATTTCATAGTCAAAAGTGGGGAAATTACTGGAAAGTGGAAAGAAAAACTATAAGCCTCAACCATTCTGTGATTTGCTGCAAGGGAATGGGACTAATTGCTACAATAAAACAGTATAATTCTATTATTGTTATTACAGTTACAATAACAATAATATAACTACTACTACATTCCATTATAATAATAATTGCAACTGCAATAACTGATTTAGACAAGTACCAATCTGTAGTGCAAATCTCTTTTTTTTCCTGGCACAGAGCCCCTGTTGCTTAGAAGGAAGATACTCTGAAGCCAGTCCATTATAGATCTGTGCCCAAAGCATGAGGGCTTTTTTCAGTTAACTCGTAAGTATTTTGGGGATCCCAACTGCTCCATTCAAAGCACTGTCACTCTGGAAGAAAGGACAGATTTTATTTAGGAGCAACTTCTTCAAAAGGGGAAATACCAGAAAATTAGACCAGAGAGAGACAACTCTAGGGATGCTCCTGCAGGAACTGCGTCCCTGGAAAACACCTTAATTTAAAAAAGAGCTAGAGCTTGCCTTGAGAAAGCATCCAGAGAAGGCAATAAATGTAGAACAGCTGCTCTTGAGCTAAGCTAGCACGTTCCTCCAAATAGGCATATGGAAGATATGGTTACATAAAACATTGGTTGCACGTAAATCAGGAATGCTCCTGCGGGGCAAACCCCATGTTGACAGATTAAGTATCACAGCAGAAAAAGCTGATCTCATGTTAGACAGAGACTTGGTTACACAGTCCTCATCATCCTGGACAGCATCAGCTACAAACGTATAAAAGGTAACTGAAATTTAAGAGACTTCACTAATAGCTGTTTCAAAGTTGCTCACAAACTCCTTGTAGCAACAGGCACAGAACGTTATAGCACTTTCTGTTTGTTAACGATGCCATCAAAAGCGGCGTGCAGGGATCAAGAAAAATCCTACCTTGGTGAAATATGAAGGATTATTTCATTTCTGCATTATGCCTTTTATTCCTTCAATGCATTGGAGCCGTTTCAAAGGCAGCGAATGATCTAGCACAGGCTTCCAGCATGGAAGACATGCTCTTTTATGAAAGTAACTTCCCCAAACTAGCTAGTTCAATTATGCAAGAAATACGTTTCATTTCAAATTAGTTCAGCATGAAACTTCATCTTCTCATAGCGCCTTCTGAGAGTTATTGTTCCAGAAATGCCAGTCCCTACCGACTATGCACAGAGTTCCTTTTGATGCGTTCCTCAGATAGACTATGACGCAACAACACTCTGGACTGACATACGTAGTAAGTTCTGGGTATTAGGAGAATACATCTCTCACATGATGAGAGATGTTGCTGAGGGGATGCCTATCCAGCAGGAACTTTCCCAGATTTGTGACTGCACTTTCACGCAGGCTCATGTTAATTGTATCACAGTTTATCTGCACAGATTCTTCTGCACACATCTCTGCCTTTTACAAACAATTTCCACAGAGAGTAACGCATGAGTTCCATCACTGATTTTTTTTTTTTTCTTTTTTTCCAGGCATTGCACTTGATATTTTACTCAGAGGTTGGTTAATATCCAGGCATCCTTCAGACAATTATGAAGCTTTTGTATAGGAAATGAACACCTAATCCCCAGATCCCACGAGACTATGCACCCCGATAGAAGGAATATGGTTTTTAAGAAAATCCCTTGCCCTCTGCTTTAAGAAAATCCTTTGCCCTAAGTCTCATAAAACAAAGCAGCTTAGGGATCTTTGCAATAGCAGGGCTGAACTAAACATGCTTAACAAAGTTTCCCTTTGTCAACAGCATTTTGGTGAGGTTCCCTCCTGCAGGATGAGTGTCAGGCTTCAGGCTAATCTCTGTAATTCTTTAACTAGAGATTTGCACATTATTAAGTGGTAGTTTTCTCTGTGGGTGGAAAGCTATCATATAGTGGAACATTTCTCCTGATGGAAAGCTCAAACGCTTCATTCTTCACATAAGAGGCCAATGATGCACATCTCAGCTGAAGGACAAAAAATGGCAAATGAAATTAGAATAAAATCCCTATTGAAAGCGGGATTCTATTCACTACATCTGCTCACAGGCTATGGGTAAGTGGAGATTTCTTTAGTTAGCCCCAAGTTCTTTGCTAACCATTCATTAGCCTCTACAGGTAATTACAGATCTTGAAATGATCATTGCTGTGCATGGTCAGCAATCACAGCTTGGACTGCATGGGACAAACCAGGAGTTCGCACGATCCCGTGACAAAGTATTGAAGGAGCCAGCAAAACTCCAGCAGCCTCAACAAAGACTTGTCATCCCAGCCCAATTCTGATTCTCTTCTACCTGGAGACACATTCCACATACAGCCTTTTAAACACAGGAAGCTTGTTATATCAGAGATCTTTTTTGGGGCTTGGCAAATACTTTCCTTTTATAGACAACGAGAGGAAATACATTTAAAAATGGAGTACCAAATCCATAAAGGTAAGCTGCCTGAGACCCTCAGGTCTATGACGGAGTTCCCACTTACGGTGAGGTCCATTCATGGCACACCAGCACTAACAGAGGGAAAAGTGAGAAAGAGGCATGAGGGTGGCACACTAAGTTCTATGAGAATCTGCAAGGTGGGAAATTCTCCATTGGTTTACTGAAGTCATTTGGATGAATAATCTACTAAGCCTATTGGAAACCAGGGACGCTTCTCTGAAACAATCTACCCCACTGTCATTTATTAAGATTGCTTCCACTTCCAACTTCAAACCTCATCCCCTCCACAAACATAGGGCCAAATTCCCCTGAGGTCTCTACAATGGCTTTGCTGGGTCCCCATGCAGGCAAACTCCCGTTGGCACTGAGATTTGATCCTCCAGCTTCATCTTGAATTCATTTGCGTGTGGCATTTGCATGCTGATTTCTTTGACGCCCTAATGGTTCAATTTCAAAGCACATCTTTTCCCTTTTATCTCTAGCTGAATGAGATGTCTCAATAAGCGCCAGATAAAGACGGAAGTCTTTTGTCTGAAATCACACAGGCATGGCCAGCTGTGATGAAAACTGGCTGAAGTTTCACAGGCTGCTTGTCTGCCTTCAAACTGGAGCTCCAGCTCCTTTCAGTCTGGAGGAACAGAGCAGGGGGAAAAGGCCCTTTCTTGCACACATGGTTGCCAAAACAGCCGAGTGTCTTCCAGTATTTATTTTTCCTTCCAGAACATATTTTTGATAGAGGGTTGGGGGGGAGCAGAAAGGAAGAGATTAAGAGGGAGTAAAGAAAAAATAGCAGTCTAACAGCTAAATCTATAATTTGCATCACGTGAGGGATTAGATGGTAGACCATCTTTATATTGTGAGTAGACTTTGCCTTTTCCATTTTAGACTCTGAGTTGGACATTATTCAGCTGTTTAACAGTGGGATGCCCTTGTGCTATTTTTTCTGATTTTAAAAAGACTTGCTTTTGTTCCTTTCAGGTTAGTTGACCTGTTGAATACAGTCTGGCACTGAAAAGCAAAAGCCAGTATTTTTTGAGCCAGTTAACAGTGAACAAAATGTTGTCTATGTTAGAAGTGTGTCAGAAGGCCTCCAGGATGGCATAATTAAGGAAAGATTATTACAGAAGTGAGAGTAACAGTAAGGTGTGCATTTTGAATAACAGTTTTACAGGTCTTAAGAGCTCTACCAAAATATGAGAACTTCTGTACAACACTCCGCACTGGTTACATACCAATCACATTTGCTCAGGGTGGTGGCATTAGAAACTGGAAAGATCTATTTCTCCTGCCTATGCCAAAAAAATCTAGATGGTGAGCTTGTTCCCCAAATGATCTGCCCTGAAACTGAAGCAAGCTTATGTGTTTTTCATGGAGTTATTGAAAACATATTGAGTTTAAGCTCCAGAGGTCCTGACACATGGAGAACAGTTTAAAACCTGCAAGGCCATGATGCTTGTTAGGATTATACATGGTGAAGACTGACTAGCAGTTGCTGATTTTGGTCTCATTACAGCCTGTAATGTGGTTTGTACAGATTGTAGCTTGGCACAAGCTGCTCTCCATAAAACTGAGGAGTAAGAGCCACCGACGCATCTCTGACCACACTTTGCACAAAGACTTGGGTGTCAACCTGAACTCCAGACATCCTGCCAAACCAGCACCATTTTATTGGCCTTCCAGTAGAACAACAAGGAAACATAGCTTCCCTGTAGGAGCTCCAAGGGGTTAAATTCCCTTGGAGAAAGAAAAGTCAGATGGGCTAGTCTCAAATAAGCCGCCCATCTGGGAAATGTCAAGTTTTCTCACAATGTTTTTAAGGGTTTGTAATGTGGCTGATCGTTTGCATGCATGAAAACAGCATGGGAATGCAATATTTCCTACTATATGTGTGGTGGAGGCCTCCACTCCAGCTGTATTTTCCTTGTCATGTTCTTGAATTCTGACACCATTTAGAACATGCCAGTTACTACCGTAGAAAATGCATTTTCATTCTGTTCCTTGGATGAAAAGCACATTAAGGCAGACGAGAAAAACTAGCAGATTATGGAGCTATCAGTGAGGTCTCTAGCTTTCTTTTTTTTTTTTAAATAACATATCATTTCATCGGGGCATTGGGTGGGTGGGGGTAAAACTTAGTTTGACACCATCCTAAAAATGAGAATGTGAAAGTCTGGGCTTGATGCCATAGAGGAAGAGAGAGAATGATGACAACATTACTGTCACTATATTACCACACACTGTAAATTAAAGTTAGCGGTAGGCAGTTTAAGCGCCATTCCTGTCTGATTCATTAAAAAAATACAGTAGCTCTACGGGCACAAAAGTCTGGTTCTTCATATGTCTGATATATGATTGGAAAGTTGCATTATGTCCTGTCTCGAGGAGAGGCCTGTATTCTCGCGTACCAAGCAGAACAGCAGATTTGTGGCCATTGATTTCTGCAGACAGGACCCCAGGCCTGATGTGCTGGCTATGTCCAAGGAGAATCGTGGCTGAAATATGTGAGCCAGACCCTCCAAAGGTGTAAACTGGCAAATCCCTATTAAAGTTAATGATTTACTGATTTAGTCCAGCTGAGGTCTGGCACTCTCTGTGCAAGTGTCAAGAAGAGGAACTATTTATTCCTAAGTGAACCATTAACTTCAAGTCCTTTCTGTTCATCTCTGCAGTTAGAATTCCTACTGCGTTTCTTCAAAAGAAAAAAGAGTGATATATACATGAGTCATATGTCTACATACCATGCACCGTGAACAGCAGAAGCTGTAATTAGTACTTCTCAATAGAGCTATATAAGTAACTGGCTTCTCCTTTGACTGCCAAGTCAAGTATAGACTTTTTGGATCAAATCATTACAAAAATATTTTAATGCAAATTGATACATCAAAATGTGTTTCTTGGGGGTAAAATAATGCTCAGCGTTTCATTTAGATTCAGGCTTGTTTAGTTATGTTTTAAATAAAATTGCCAGGAATTTTGAAAAGCAAAGGTCAAATCAGGAAGAAAAGTAAGAGTATTTTACTGCCAAATATCAAAACTATGTTTTCTGAATACTCCCTATGTACACATACATATACATGCATATATATCACTCCAATGAGTATCTCAGCAAACTGAGTACATTATAAGTGTCTCTAAACATACACATTTTTCACCAAAATACTTTTTTTTTTTTTTTTTAAAATCAGAACACGTTCATCCAGCTACGTTACCTTCTGCAGAAAGCTCTAGAAGAAAACATTTACTTTCTAGGATTATCTACACTGGCTGTTATTTGTATTACCTTGTCTGTCTACTTATCCATTCATCTTAACTAGACAGTATTTACAGACAAGAGTAAAGGAGACTGAGGTCTCCACATGACTACAACAGGTACAGTAGGTCCTTCTGTGGTAGAGGTTTGGTTATCCATCCACACAGGTAGCAGAGATGGATGCCCTGCTCTCTCTGCTTCGTTTGCAGACAACTGTGATACTGTCTGAGCCCACAGCATTTGATATCAGCATGACTTTTATTCTGTTTTTCCTAAATCTAAAGCTCATATATGGCTGTGACTACAACACGTAGGCCTAATGGTGCTGTTGAAAGGGAAACGAGTGACGAAGCTGAGAGCTGTTGGCTCAGGCTTGTTTCTTTTCCTGTAATTTATGCACTTCTGGTTGCAGCTGTGCTTCATTTTTTACTGTGTCTGAGGCTAAGAAGATTTAAAAAAGGGAAAGAAATCATTATTGTGCTTGTTTAATGATAAGAAACCCTCTCTATTTAGTGACCAGTTTTGCCTCTTCAATATTTTTGGTTGTGGAGGAGAAATCTTGCTTGAATGCAAAGTCTGGCAGTTCAGGATCAGATAGCTTTGGTAGGTAGCAGCATTCTCGTACCTTATGATCTGCTTCTGCAGTCACACAAGGTTCATACTGGGGCCACAGCAAGCTGCAGCAGCAGGTGGGGGACAGGTGAGCTCTGGAGAGCACAGTTCTCATTGCTCGATGCACGCTCACCATGCAGCGATTGCTGGAGAAAATAAGTTCATAAAAATTCCATAAAAAATTGAAACAGATAAAGAAACAAACTTCCCCTCTTTAACGGGACCAAAATACACTGGCTTCTGTTCCCTCGTGCAATGATGAAACAGCAGGTTTCTACCAGATGAGCTATATGAAAACAATTTACCTCAGTGCCTTATTTTGTGATTGAGATGGGCCATTAAAAAGCCATACAAATGGAACAGTCAAGTCCCAGACTCACACCTAGTAACTGCACTGCACATCATCATGGCTTCAGACAAAACAACTACTTGCAAAAGCAACAAGGCAAACCTATTGCTAGTCCCACCAAAGCCTTTGAACAATCAGGTACTAGCAAAAAATAGGACCGTATTTCATGAAGTGTCTTAATTAATGGGCCCTAATCTGAAGTGTCATTGATTTTTCACATGAGGTTTTCCAAATACACCCTGGCTGGGATATCATTCTTGGTGCTCAATGATTCCAGTGCTTAAGGAGTCACCTCTTAATAATCACACAACAAAGAGTACGTAACTGATTTCAGTAGACCACCATTTTAATTTTAGTAGACTTATTTCTCTGAAGAAGACCGTGTTGCTGATTCTGATGGCAGGAAAGAAAACAGTCTTTGCTCTTGTCACTCTTAATCCCAATAATAAAACCACCAGGTTATATTGTTAAAGCCAGCATTGTTACTTAGGACTTCCAAACAACAACAAAAAAAGTCATTCTACGTCAGTCAAAGCTACATGCAAATTTGAGTCAAACACAAACAAAAAGCATTTTAAAAGCCAAAAATTTTTATCTTGATGTTTAAAAAACATGATGACCAAAGGGATGCATACATGCATAATATGAACTTTAAAATGTTATTGAAAGTATAAAATAATTTCCACTATAGCATTCACAAGCTAAATAGAACAGGTTGGAAAGCAATCTAGGTACAAGCTGTGAAAACTCCTCTCACAACATCCATTTCAACACTATAAATTCCAGCTAAGCTTTTAGCTACCTGAAAACGAGGTGGAGATACAAATTACTTTTTTTTTTTTTTTTTTTAAACTTCTGGGAGTTTTGTAACTCTGCTATGTTGGTGATTATCTGGAGATAAAAAGCCACTGTCACTGGACACGAACATTTCTTCCTTCGTTGTTTGTGTGAAAGATCGTTATATATGTCCAAGTACACCATAAATGTGAAATACACAAACAGAGGCAACTAAACTGAGTAATAATTTGAAGCAGAATATTCTGGTAAAGCTCAAATTATTCAAAACTTGTGCTAGTTCCAGCTCTTAAAGCTGATTCTACTCAGAACTCGGTTGTTATGAACACTTGGCCAGGATTAATAAATACATCAGCTATTTCTCTGAGATTTGATCTCATCAAACGTCATTGGTCAAACTCCTATGGAATGTTTACCACGACATCACTCTTATCTAGCTGCCCAGCACGGGACTGCTTTTTGGAATCATCTGATACATTTATTAAAAGCCTTCAGAAGGTCACTCACACTGCAAACTAAGGTCAGCCATAATAACGTCTGTATTTAGATGGATGAACTGCTCTGGGCTCCCCCACCTGCTGAAGGGTCTAATGAGCCAGCTGAGAGTTCCTGTCATAGCAAACATACCCCTTCTCAATTATAACCCGGAGAGCGGGCTGAAAATGCGTGAGCATGCAGAGCTTTAGGAGTAGGCATTTGACAGCGACGAAAGAAATATAAACAGGCCCAGAAAGAATACTGACAAGCAGCTGAAAAAAAAAAGTTTGCCTGCGCTATGGCGAAAGATATAATGCGTTTTGCTCTAACTCAAGGCACAGATCTTATTTATGCCTCTTTTAAATCAGATTGCTAGTGAGTGATATGGTTTGTTTCTACAAGAATCTTGCCGTAATAGTCACAGAGAGTGAAACAGCCTCAGGTGCAGACAGGCCACCATAAAGCCTTCCACAGCGTTCAGCCCTCTCCAAACCATGTTACCGCGCGGACAGCCCATCTATTACGGCCTGTAAGAGGAGCCGATAGGGATAACAGCCTGGGGAAGGATTCTGCCTCGTGTCCTGCAGAAAGGAGCCTAAATTCACTACGGAACTTGCACAACGTTGCTCCATCTGTTTCTGAACAAGCTGTCTGTCAGCAACTCCGACGGGGGCATTTAGAGAAGGATGCCTAGGGCTTAGTGCGTGGGTGATGGGATGGCATGGCTGCAGCCGGAGGAGCTGTGCTGCCTCCGCTCTTGGCAATGGCTTTCCATCTGCCGAGCATCCAACTCCCTGCTAGCCACGATAAAGTAAAACGCAGACACGTTCTTCTGAAAATAGAAACAACCTACAGACGTCTTATAGGCCACAGAGATGCGTGTGTAAGACCCAAGGTCCTCCCTGCTCCCTCCAGCGAGTGACATCCTTCAAAAAATAACTATAGACAGATTTATATGAAGATGAACGCCAGGTAAAAGCCGCCCGGGTCGCCGAGGACCGACGGACCCTCGCAGCAGCAGCTCACCGCTGCCATCTGCGGGGCAGAGGCGGAAAGGCGGCCCCGGGCAGGGCCGGCATGAGGAAGAGCTCCATTGCCTCTATTGAGTCTGAACTATCTCAAGTCAATCGAACAAGGAGTGCCACGGGTGTCTCGTGCACTGCAGAAGAGAGCAGAAGTACCAAGCCACACCAGAGCTGTGCAATGACATGCTCATACCAGGAATTATATTGATACCTGTGATATCTATGATGTAGATCTACTTGATATGACGTTATCTACTGCTTAAGGCAAATCTTCCGAAGGAAGTTAGGGTACTGTTAATGTAGGAAACACGTGAGGGTAAAAGGCACTGTGCTGAACTGCCCTCTGACGAAGCTTAGTACTGATGGTGCAAAGGTACCTCACAAAGTCTGCAACATCAGTGATCTGCATCCTACTTACTGCAGGTTAATGCAAGAATATGAGTGATGTCAGCTGTCTCTATTCACAACGCAGCCAGCTACAGTCTTGAAAAGTTACAGGAAGATTCACATGTATTTTACCCTAATGAAGAGGCAAGCTGTCAGCTTCAAGCTTCTGAGAGGTTTATGAGAAATCTTCATAAACATTTGAACTTAGAAACAAAGAAACAAAATACCCCTTAAAAGTTATCCACTGTCCTGAACACGTTTTATTTGTTCCTCTGGCACCATAATAAACAAAAGCTACCCTTCTTCTGAAGGTGGACGGCCTATGGGCCAGGTTTAGCACAATGCTGGGTTGTAGGCAAAGATCTCTCCAGCTTTGGTGCCTTGGCTTTGCTATTGTAAACTGTCTGCTTAGCTTCATTTCATAACACAGGGGTTTAAAATCAATCATGGTTTTCTTTTGGTTGATACTTGTTTGCTCTACTTCTCAGCTTTTAATACTTCACGACACTGACTCAGAAGTCTGTGCCAAGAACTGCATCACATTGATATGAACAAAACTCTTGCAAACTCAAGCTGGCCCTCAAAATCCATTAGTGCCCTAGGAAATTCGGGAGTTGGAATCGTCGCAATAGAAAGGTATAGATTTGGTTTACATATGTTGACATGAGGATCTCAGTTGCACCCGTTATGAGAGTAACCGCACTTGGTGATGAGTGAGTGGGTTCTCCAAGGGGGAATGGAAAAAATCAGAAATGGACCCTGTGTGGGAGCAATACGCTAAGGTGCTGACAGCTTAATGAATAACTTGACTGTTATGACAGTAGGACACCTTGCAGTTCCAAGAGCAAATATTTGAAATCATATGCAATGCAGGAAATGTATATATGTATGTAGAGAATACATGGCTTACCCGTATCACTAACAGATGGTCTATGTTTTCACTTCAGAGGTTTTCTTCTGCACAAGAATGAGTTACTGGGGGTGAGAGTGAATCCATAGCTTGCAACTGATGACATAAAATGGAACAGTGTATTTAAGTCCCCTTTTTATGGTGGCCATATGGCTCAGAGGTTTTGGTAACAGCTAATTAAGATATTTGCCTGTAGTCCCCCCCCCCCATGAACCTACCTCTTCTACTACTGCTCCAAAAGCTCTAGCTAGCTGGAGCAGTAAAACAAGGTGGTGATTATAAGATGGTTCTTCAAGGATATAGATATATTTTATTTATAATAACAAAATAATTAAATGATTCTAGCCCATTTACATTTTCCTAAAGCTCCAGTGGATAACAAGACGACAACCTGGCTTTTGTCTAAAGCAAGATGTAGGTGTACCCATTACAGAGGGGAATTTGAGAGAATCTGGACATACCAGTGCTGCTATGTATTCATTTTGGGGACCTGAAGACTCTCTGCTCCAGATTTACTTGTCTGGAGCCTTTTATAGATTATTATATTATATTATTTATATTATTATATATTATATTATATTAATTATATTATTATATATTATTACCAAACACAGCTAAAACCAGGCAGCCCTTTTTCTGTGCATACCGCATACAGCCGATCCCATCAAGACTTATTTCTCTTGAGAATGAATGGGAATTCTTGAAATCCACGGCTTTGAGGATTTTCTTAGCTTATTCAGAGGTGATTGGTATCTTTTACAGAAAGCTCAGATTTTGTACAACTTTCTTCTTCCTTAAAACTAACTTATTCTGCAAAGAAGCTGTGGTATTTTCATTAAGAAATTCACACTCTTCAGCCTCCCGCTCAAGAAAATATTTTAACAATTTGCACTGTGTATTAGGAACAGGATATTTTTCTGTTTCCAGAAAATAGGCTTTTATGAATGCTCTGTTCATGTTATTGACCAAAAAAATCAAACAAGCAAAAGTGGAAGCTGAAGACTACTGATTATTTAAAGCATCAGATAGACCAATCCACAGTAGAAAAAGAAAGCAATTGAACACCTCTAGAAGAGAAAATGCTCCTCCAGTACTAGAGGGAGGAAAAGACAGATGTTACTTGTAGACAAAATACTGAAGGAATTTAGTACCAATGCAACTGAAGTGAATAATTTCTGGGAACAGACTTTTTATGATTAACTGAAATTCACACAAACTTTTGTACTAGCTACTAATAAAGAGAATTAGTGCATGAGGTTTCCTGAAAGGAAGCAGTTCTTTCCCTGCTCACTACTGTTTTTAGCTTTACTTTTCTGATTGCTATGTACATCTCACAGTTCATCTTGTGAGAGTCAACTTTCCAGTCCTACATACAGGATTTGGTAGGACTCAGTCCTTGGGGAAAGAGCAGTCCAACACAAGCAGTTCATGTAAGCCTGGCAAGGTAATTGTCTCCTGCAGCTGTCAGGACTAATCACTCAATGCAAACCAGGCCCCGGCATTTGTGGTAGCCTGAGGGCAAGCAAAATATCAATTGGGCTACAAATCAAGAGTGCAGCATCCTCTTGCACCATGAATCAGTTAAATGAGACAAGCAATTCAAGTGCTAAGTCAACATGGTCTGTATAAACAGGAGTTTGGAAACTGTATTTCAGTGATTTGCTTCACCTTATTTTTAGAAGGCAAATTAAAAAAAAAAAGAGAAAACATGAATAAACTGCTTGGGCTGGACAAACTAATTTGGATAAAATAACCACAATCCCAATGTCTTCACAGAAGTTCTAGCCGAATATATAATCTATGTGGGAGGTTGGAAAATATTTGATCAACTTAAAAAGATCTCCACACTTCATTCTTGTTTATATAATGCCGACCTGAAGCACAAATATAATATACTAGATATTACTTGAAATCTGTTGTCATTTATCTGAAAGCAAACACTGCAAGAAAGCTTGGGCATCTATGATTTGCAAGTTGATTTGCAAACTAAAGGAACTGGAATCAGCATTGCAGAGAAGAGCTTTCAAATTAAGAAAATCCTTAGGACAATAAGCTGAGAAATAACACTTTGCAGTTTTGCATTAATCTATAATTTCCCTTCAAATTCATATTTGAAATTCTGAATCCAAACTAAAAGAAACTTGCAAGATAAATCCTGGAAATTACATTAATAGGGGAATGGGGTTGATTGCACAATTCTCTTTTTGCACAAAAGTAGACAAAGAATATCCAGTGAGTTCAGTGGACTTCATAAAAACAATAAAAGACAAGGTGAGAAGGGTAGTATCAAAATCAGCTGTAGCAATCTCTCTTCTGTGTGCAAAGGTCTCCTAGAGAGTAGTTGAACATGTCCTTGTCCAGATGCTTTGCAGATTATTTCTGAGGCAGAGACATTATCAGGAGGAAAGCATGGGACACGTATCTCTAACATAGAGGTACTTCTTAGTCCAACATAGGCATGGCTGAAGAGAATTTCAGTTGTGAACACATAAACACAGAACTGGAGGTAAAAGACCCAAATTAAGAAGAAAAAAGAAGCAAAAAATGATGATGTGCGTAAGTGGAATTCTGTTTAGACTGGGACACCACTGAGCTGGGCATGAAGTATAATGGTGTGCTGATTAGGGGTAGATCCTGCCTGAGTCTCCTCCCACAATCTCCATCTGTACCAGATCATTCACATCTACCGTCTGTCTGGCATCATTGATTTTCTTTCAAGGTAAATATTTTCCTTCACCAACAGATCCAGTAATGGGAACCCAGCCCATTTGCACCATCTTAAGTAGGTGATATCCGTGTGTTTCTATAACATACGTTTGTAACACACCTCAGAACTCAAAACGCATTCTCCTCTCACTTACACTGCTTCTGCACTGATGTAACTCCAATACCTCTTCTAATCCTTTCTTACAACTAAAAGGAGAATAAGAGTTCTGGTGTTTCTAAATATGACGCTACCAACATAACACAGACCCTTGACTCTAAGTGCTAGCTGTTTAGAGCACAGCCTCGGACATCAGTTTTGACCCATCAGATGTGGACTTCAGTAATCAAAACATCCACATCTCATTTGCAAGCAAAGATGAAGGAGAGCTCAAAATGATACAATAAAAAACTGTGGTTAGGGAGACAGAGAGGACTGTACCTACTCAAGGGGGAGAGCAGTCTTAAAGTTGAGCACTAGCCCACTGTTATAATAAATGACCATTTCTGCTTTGAACAGGGATAAAAGAAAATATTGTGGCATAGAAGTGGGTAAAGATATTGACTAGAATCACTTTGAAATTGATTCAGTCTTTAGGAGTGGAGGGAGGCCTCGTACCTGATATTTTGTCATTGAGGTGTCTAGACTAGGCAAAAACACAGCTTTTATTTATTTTTTATGGAAAAAGTTTCAAGCTTCTCAGGGGAATTTTAAAAAAAGAAATGCAAGGAAAAAGTTAAATAACTTGGACATCTCTGGTCTTTGCAGGAAGACAAAGTCAGAATTTATAAATACCTTATATTCTAAAAGCAAGGATTTTGCGTGGAAGAGATGGGTTTTGCTACTGTTTCCTATGAAGTGTGCCTACACTCACTTCCAGTGTAAACTATGCCATCTTGGAGAAAAAGGAAGGAAGCCGGTCTGCGTCCTCTGCATCATCCATGCAAGCAGAAACCTGACATTGAAGATCATATGACAGGTCTTGAAAATGCAAAACCAATGCAAGTACATCAGCCACTGCTGTCTCAGAATGCGATGGAAGAAGATTTCAAGTAAACATCTTTATCAGAAGGGAGGGGAACTATGAGGTTATTGCTCGCAACTTGCTCAGAGTTCTGGGAAAAGAGTAAGGCTCATTAGAGCTGGATATCTGTGCTAACTTCCCGCACCCCCTACTGCCAATTGATTCTAGACGTGAAGAACAGACAGAAGTTTATCATTGCCAGTGTCTTTAAAGATGCCCACACATGTTCCCTGCGGACCAGAGAGAGGGGAAAAAAGTCCATTTTGTCTGGACAGGTATCAGTTTTAAGCTTGTCTTATCTTCACACACCCACCAACCTCCCCACATGGGAGCAGGACTATCACTGTACAGCATGCAGGGTGAACTCCAGCTCTCCCTTCTGAGAACTGATAAGGAGGGATGCATGAATTGCCCTTTTCAGCCAAGCTCACGGTGTGCAGCCAATCTTTATCTCCAGTCTTAAGGAAGGAAAAGCAGAAACCAGCTAGAAGCCTTTCTTTCCCCTATTCTCTGATATTCTGTAAGCCACATTGGGAGATTAATATTGCAACCCCTCCCTCCTCCTCCTCTCCCCCTAAAAATTCCCTGTTGCAAATAAGCAGTCTGATAAACTTCAAAATAAAAACAGATGTGGCAGGAAGAATGATTTATGGACTCCCCTAAACACTTCAGTTTCTATATAATACCAGGTTGTTGGTAGTGTTTTCTTAAATAGATATATATTGTCTACATAGTATTACTCAACCCACTTCCACTTCCAGATTCAGACAGAAAGGTAGGAACAATACCCAGACAGACCAGCATGGGAAGAACGAAGCACTACTGCAATGTTAGATCCATACTAATGGCTGCATTTCACAGATGTGAAACAGGAGGGGAAAAAGCAGTTACACAGAAAGGAAGAAAGAGTAAGGCAAAAAATTTCAACTCTTCCCCATCTACCTAGTGGAAAGTTGATAGAATTGCAATATTCAAGCAATTGGTCAGTAAAGAAAGTACCTGAGACAGGATAAGTAATAATGAAGGCGTTAAGTGTGGTAGTGGAAGAAAAATTGGAGATGTGGAAAGAAGATGACAAATGCTCAAGTGTCAGATAAAGAACAATGAACACATGTGAAATGCATTCCAGGAACTTCGAGCTATTCTCTCACCCCTAGGCAGTGTTCCTTCCTAATGTCCACTACTGTCCTTGGGAAGGAGGACTCATGAAGGTGCACAGAAATGGATGTACTCGGACAAGAAGCTTGGGGCATAAACTCTGATAGCATAGATATTTGTGGCGTATATTCATCTTTACAGCATATATTGCCACTGTGAATGACTGGCACTTGGAATGCTTGTAGTTTTGAAAGCACAAGCTTTCATTACTCCTATTTCATCATTAAAATCTCCATTAATAATTAGGTCACCAAGAGAAGACATGCAAACTGTTCTTGTTGCACTCTGCACCTTGTAGTAATATCTGCTGAATTAAATTTTTATACATGAAGTAAAAATATAGATATTTAATTTCATGTCATGTTAAGCTTCCCCAGCAACACATGCAAATACTTTTATCAGCACACAGGTAAATCCCCAATAAACTGTAAGGAAACAGACGTAGCTGGATAACATCCAAGAGAGGAGGTGCTTGAACTTGAGGCAATGGCTTGGCACTAGTTGCTGGTATCTGTGTGCTGGTTGAGATCGCATGCTATCTAGATTTCGTTGCTGGCTTTCTAGCATTTCATGCCTGTTTTCACTCAAGTGTTTATTTCTATAAACAGACCTAACCTTAGAAAACAATATAATGACATCCTTCCTGGGGGAGGAGGGGGAGAGGAGTTTCCTCAAATTACTCAGGAGGGTTTCCGCTGGCTTTTTTTTTTTATTTTCAATAATCCAAGAGGTAAATGGTCGCTTTTGAACTCTGCCCTCTGCCCTTTTTATTTTGCAACTTGGGCAAAGATCAAGCCCAGAGTCAAAAGTGTCAGCAAAAATGGCTGTGATATGCATGTGCTTTCCTTTATGAAAGCCCTCCTGATTTTGTTTACAGAATTCAGTATAAACTCAGGGTCCAGATTAAAAGCAAATGTCTAAGTGTCCTGTGGGGAGTTGCAGAGTTGAGGATGCAGCTTCTAAGAGATGCACAGGATCAATAGGGAGTTAAGACCATTACCAGGGAAAAGGGAGCAAAATTATGCCAAAGGTGAAATGTGGACATGGGGGTCACCAAGAGGTCTAGAGGTAATGGTGGAAAAGAAACAAGAAAAAAAAAAGAGAAAGGCAAAGTAACAAATCAAAAGCAAGACAAAACAACAGGACACAGTAATCTAAAGTTCTGGCAGTATGGTAGAATTCCAGGTGAAGAAAAAATATATCCAGATGTAACATGGAAACAGTGCAAGACCAAATCTACCAGAGCAGAAAACAGTTTTTCAAAATCTGAACGTCTAGGCTCCTTCTGAACACATAACAGCATTTCAGAGCATGACATGCAGAGAAAGGCAAGCCAACTATATGCCTATTTACTATTCACACTGCTCCATCCCCAACCAGCTTATGAACAGTGGCCTGCCATCTTCTGTTACCTACTGCATCAAGACCTCTGCACCACAGACCCAAGGGGAATGAAGCCCTTGGTTAAGTAGATGCTCTAGCAGTGACATGTCCTTTTAGATTACTGTGTAGCATTTTTCATTTTGAGGAAGGATCTGGAAACACCAGACCGGCAAATAGGTCCCCTTTCTTCAAAAAGAGCTTCATGGTAATTGCTGCTGACAGGACTCCTCTACAGCAGTAAGGTCTCAGGAAGAACTGGAAACCATCTTAGAGCTGATTAAGGCGAGGTGTTATCCCTGACCCCTGTCATGCAGAGACTGTGTCCTCCCTCACTGACAGGGAAGTAGTGGATATTAGATGATTTGGGATAAGACTGGGAGGAAGTGAATGAAAAGTAAATTGTTTTAAGTTAGTTTCTGAACTTTTGCTTATAGTTTTTGATTTTTTTTTTTTGGTAACCATTTTGAGGCTGTCAGTGCAACTGTTGAGAGTCATTTGTGGCAGTGCTCAGAGAGTCCTTAATTTTTGTTTGGCTGCCAGGAGCTTTCAGTGGTGAAGGTGGGGCTGCTTATGGCAACTGCAGTCCTCCAGAACTAAACCATTTTGGATACCCCTGCCTTCAGTGCACACAGGCAAACAAGCATGATCCCAACACAAGGCAATTTCAAGAGATTCCCTAATTGCTATCATGCCTAAAGAGCAAAAACAGGGAAACACTGCACTACAGCATGTGTACGTTCAACCATACAACCTATAGACACTACTAACTGGCATGGTAACATCTTGCAACAGATTACTTGGGTTTCTCTTTAAGGTACACTAAAAATCTCTTCCCATTTTACACAGCTTACCAACTATTTCATAGCCTAAACAGCTTTAAGCGTGTTTGATTTCATTTCAGTAAAATGGGCAACTGTATAGCCCCAAGAGTCTCCTTAATGGGTCACTCATCCATCAGATCAGTGGGCAACAGGCTGCTTGTCCTGTGTAGATTGCTTGCACTTTTACAGCACAGCATCCCTTCAGATCTCCCAAGAGCTGCTTTAAAATGGCCAGCATTTACCAAGGATATATTCAGATTTCACATTATCCTGGCTGTCAAACTTTGTGTATTTTTCCAATGTCAAACAGATTTTAAGATTGAGGAATGAGATAACACGATGATAAAAAGACTACCATTTTAAAGGTAGCTTTTAAAATACTACATACAGCGTGGGGCAATTTACTTTTTCCCCCAGAATCTCATCTGAGTGTTAATGAAACATGTACAAATAGGCTGGAGCAGAAACATATGTACATAAAGTAAAAATGTGCATGTACTTACTCATATGTTCATGTGCACATGCATGCATACAATCAAATATATGGTCCTGGATTTTTTTTCCCCACTTAGGCATTTTTTAACTTTCTTTTCTATCAGCTTGTAAAACATGATTTTTATTCTTCCTTTAATGGCTTGAGCTAATTACTCATAATGACCTTTGACCCTCAAGTGCCTTCATTTATGGTAGCACATTTCTTTCAACAGAAACATATTGGCTTGGTTTTACAGGGTGCCAATGTCTGGCAGCTTGAGCCTCAGCAGTACTACCACCATCTATATACAACCTGATCTGTAGATTCCAAAGCATCATCTTTGCATAGGCAAGATTTCTCAGAAAGAGTGGGAAAATCTCACCTTGGCAGAAATATCAAGATTTGCTTTCAATACTAAGATTCTGCCACTGGATTTTATCTGAGGCAAAAACGCATAATCAGTGTACGACTGGAAAAATGTGAACACATGGGAAAATATCTTACCTAAATCAGAGTATGGCAAAAAGTTTAACTTCACGGGTGGAAAGTTCCACCTGGTTTAACGCACATACCTTCTCAGGAGGACTGAGTACTGCACAGCCATACAGTAAAATAGCTCTTAATTGCCACATAATCTCACTCACACAATTCTTGGTGAGGTATCACTGCAGTATTTTCACAAATTAATAAACCATATGGAAGATTTTGTTAGTGTTCATCTTCTCCAAGAACAGAAATCTTTCACCCAGTATTTAATATGAAAATCCAGGCAGCTAAAAAGCCAGGCATATCACAATGTTAATTCCAAAACTGTTGCTAGAATTTGGCAAGAATACTCTGTTGAAAACATCATGAAAGAGCTCTGTTAAATACATGGGTGTTCCTGAAAATAAGATCCAAGACCCTGGAATGTCTATTATCTACATCAGCTGGATCCCATGCAAACAAGGAATTTGGGGTGGTCTTACAGTTGGGGCAATGGTCAGTTTTTAAAAATGTATATATATGTATCTTCCATATTCAGCCCTCCCTGACATTTGACAAATTGTTTCGTATTTTAACCTTAGAATTTGCTAAAACTTCTGGCCTCAGTTCAAGAAGTCATGAAAGCCCCATATTAATGTAAAATACAAGAGTAACCCAACTATGTTCAAGACGATACTTAGGCACATGTCTGAATTCTTGAACAGGAAGGGCAAACCAAAATAGGTTCTCTCTCCCATCTTCTTATATTTAGAATTGGGGAACAGTTGCATTAAATATATTAAAGCTGTTCAAACCCTACTGCAATGATGGAGATCTCTCTAAAAGAGTGTATGGATATTGTGCAGTACAGAGAAATATTTCTTTGTCAATTAGTTTACCTAAGAAGGCAACAAACCAAAAAAACACGCAGAAGGAGATGCACTCCATTAAAACAGATTACTAGAGGAAGAAAAGGAAGAGTCATGCAGAAAATGAATGTGTTCTAGGTGTTTTGCAGTAGTAACATAGTTTTCATGATAAGCCTTTAAGCTTCAGGGTTATTTTTCTTGGGTCTTTTTTCTTCCTCAGGCTCCTCTGCACCAATACAGACTCTCAGAGAAAGACCATTTACTTACTCTGTTGTCAACGCATCAGGACGCCTTGTCAAAACAATATAATTTTACTTTGTAACTTTTTGACACTGGTATTTATTGCACCTGTCTTTAGTCATGATTTATGACTTGTCTGGTGAGTATTACTCTGCAGCTCCAAGTTTACAATACCAGATAAGTGAAGCATTTGAAGTCCCGAATGGGCTACAGATTTATAGATGTATATTTCCCTCCCCTCCTCCAAAAAGGGAAATTAAGATGAGCACTTTCTCCCATTTTTCTGGGCGGTAGAAATCAAGATAAAAGTTCTTCAGAAAGGAAAAAACACAAGAAGAATGCTATCTGCTGCTGTCTCTATTACAAGGATTAGAGTCAAATTATCTTTGCTAGGGGAGTACTCTGCAGTCAAAGTAGGGTTTTATTTAATTGACAGTTGGCTATCCATACAGCATTTTACCACCAAAACCATGTGTCAATGACAGGGACTTGCATTATGACCACTGTAGAATTTGGAAATATCCATCAATTTGACACTCTGAATTACTAGGTTTGTAAATACTTCCTAAGATGCTACAATCTCCTACTTAACATTAAAATGTTAAGACCAAATATGTAAATCTCAACTTCATCTCAGTGAATGACCTCACTGAGCAAAACTGGTTTATTCACACAGATATATTAACCATGCCTATGAAAAGCTGCTCAAAGTATTTCATTAAAATAACAATGTTATGTTAAAAAAAATTGTTTGTTTCAAAAAGATCTCAATTTGGGGCATAAGTCAACCTGACAGCATCCCTGAAATATATAGCATGCTTGAAAGGTATTTATTATTCTACTGCTGTTAAAGCAGGTCTTTCAAATTTGCCAGACTTAAAACAAATCCGGGCTTCCTTCCTAGTCAAGGTTCTTTTCAAATCTGATCCAGTATTGTAGATGTAACACAAGACTGTTGACATAGTTTGGTTGTTGCGATGCAAGTATCCCTCCAGCGTATCTCTCATCTAAGCCAAAGCAGCACGTGAACGTGCGAATGTCAGACAAAGTTGTTTTGTAAACATACAGCCACTTTCATTTGTCAAAATTTCATTAAAATATAAATGTATTTGACAGGGTTTACTAACATTATCCCATAGGGATATAGGTATTAGCAAGGTTCCCTGCGGTTATCATTTTTCTGTTCATTTATCTCCACTGATCTGCTCCTTTGATAGAAAATGAGTGGAAATCAGGGACTGCGAGTGAGAGGAGGTGCAGAAGAAAAAGCTGAGGTTTCGTTTCCAACTGTTCCCCTTATTTAGAAAATACAATGTATTTATAAAGGATACGTGGCAAACCACTGTAAGAGGAGGCAAAAGAAACCTGACTAAGATGCTGTCTCCAGTACAGCTTAAGAGCAGTGGAAGCCAGTGACTTCCTGCAACAAAATGACATGGGACTCAGTGTCTGGAGACCATGGATTGGCTCTCCTGCCCCAAACTTTGCACATTCTCAAATGCTTTGATAGGCTGCCAATGAAAATATTGGGCAGGCATCAACTGTGAGGTTGCCATGGAGATCTGGTAAGCAGGGCAGTGGGAGCACAGATTTCAGTCAGCACAACTTTAACAAAAGCCGTGATTCAGTGGTGAGTTCTTAGGTTAGTTGCTTCTGGGCTTTAGCAGGGTGCACAGAAAATGGTGATTTTACTACAGAGCTCACTAAGCAATTGCAAATCATCGTTCCTTCAGGGAAGAAAGCAAAGCCCTACTTCTCCTCCCAATTCAAGATTGACCTTTACAGCTCTTCCTTGCCCTTTAAAATGAGAAATAAGGAAGCTGGCTCTGTAACAGTTAAATGCAATTCACTGCAATTTGGAGATACCTACATTACAGTTCCGGCTCATAGAATCACGCTATCAGTTAACAGACATTCTCAGCTCACAAATTATTACTTACTGCTTTGAAGAGGTAGCAGAAATCCCTCCCAGTGTTGTGACACTGTGGCAATCTCAGAGGACAAAAAATGTCTGTGTATATAACTGATTGACCACGTATTTGTCACAGAAAACTATAAAAACTATTTTATCATTAGAGAGCCTGTTGTCCATTGACACTTTAAAATGCTGTATATACAGAAAACATTTACAAAATAGACAGTAAGCAAATAGCAAAGTATGATACTTCCAAAATCCCCTCAGTCCAGCTGTTGTGCACAAAACTGTGCATTAAGACATTTACATTTCAATGTTAATGCATTTAAAGCAATATTAAACTCCTTGAATGCGCTTTCAGGTTTTTTCAGTAACAGCCAGAAATCTGTGGGATATTTTCTCGCATATAAACTGACGTGAATTCGTACTCTCACAAGTCAGTAGTTGATTTGAGGTTTAAAAATAGAACTTACAGATCTTGTGACTGAGTTCTTAAATGTGATGAACATGAGACTACTGCCTTTAGAAAGAAACTAAGACTTTACTATTTTATGACACTCTAAAGGCAGAATGAAAGTGTTAAAATAAGAAACTTGATTGTTTACAGATCTCCATCTAACCAGAAATATATTTTCAGGCACTTACAATGGTAATTAAATTATACCTCTTAATAAACAAGCACAAATTGAGTGAAATTTTATACAAAGTTTAAATCAAACTCAGACTGTTTAAAAACCATCTTAGGAGGATCCCTGAAGCATCAACTACTAAAGATTTATCTTCTAAAAATTAAAGTGCTGGTGTTCTCTCCTAGAAGTTAAAGATTGGTTTCAGTTTCAATGGCAGTAAGATGAGACATGGAAAATAATCTCTATCCACATGCATTCAACTGAGCACCATTAGATGGTATAAGACACAGTCTCTGACTTTCAGTAAAGAACCACCACCAGAGGAGGCATTCATTTCAACCAGATGTCAAAGCAGCAACAATAGCTAACATCTGAAAGGGACAGTAAGCATCACACTTCATTCGCAATACCATCTCCAGTAGAGATCAGACTGACTTCCTAAACAGACAAGTTGCTCCACAGTTCTACACTCTTGAAGCAACTAGCAGTAGATAGTCAAAAAATCTGGTATCTAGGCTCTGGTTCCAGCTTAGCATGTTCTTTTACATTATTGCTGAGATCAGGAAAGAATTTCAACCCAGAACATTTACCAATTTGAACTATATGGAATTTTGTTGTTACTCTCAGAATGGCGGGATTTAATCCTGCATACAAGGTCTGATGGAGCTTTCACTGGAATCTTAACATCCAGGATGCTACATGGGAATAGCGGTAGAATTCCATATGCATCTTACTTGTCTGAAACATACTTAACCAGGTTAACACCAAGTGATAACAACTACATTACAGGTTAAACCTATAACATAGAATACCACAAAGCCCAAGAGACTTCGGTTTGGTTCTGATATGTTAAACTGGCACTAAAAGAGTTATGGTGTTGGTATGGTTTCTTTAAAACAGCCTCACAGTACTTCCATTTCTTCTATAGATAATAGCACAAATAAATTCTTTTGGTAGAAACAGAGAAAATTGCATTGCTACTCATGCTTAACCAATTCTACCAGTGAGTTGCCAAGCTCATGACATCATCACTGGCAACATACAAGCTTCAGATTAGAAGTAGCCTGATGACATCACCCTTCCAGTTTCTATCTAACAGATGGTTTCTGTATATTGTGTAATTTTCAATCATTATTCATGGTTTTGGTCAGTATAATTCAGGAAGTGAAAAAACTGCCAAGAAAAATTGACCTGGAACTAGTTCAAAGAGACTAAATTATTTTATTGATTAGACTCCTTAGCTTTCATTTTCCAGCAGAGCCATCATGAATCATCGATACACAATAATATCTGAGTAATTTCTGTGTGAGCCGAATTAAGTGCTCCAAAACAAGGTAAGCTTTGAAGGATCAGGCCTTCAAGTTGTTTGAAAACAAGAGAGTTAAGATTTGCTGGGCAGCCCTGAAAGGGGGCCAGAAACTATTTACTGAGGTAAGTGGCTTGTTTGAACTGGATTTTTATTTATTTTCATATTCTACTTGTTGACTTCATATCCGCCTTCAGCTCAGCTCCAAGTCTCGGGGCAGGCCTGTTTTTCACCCAAGTGAATGTGGGCCAGACAGGAAGCGCCTCGAGAGGCCTCAGCAGAGCCAGGCCCAGCCCCAAGATAAAGCACAGCACAGGCAGAGCAGGCCTGGAGGAGGGCAGGAAAAACTGAGGGAAGGAGAATAACAGAAAGCCTTGGAATCTTATTATGAAGTTTGCAGAGAGTGCAGTCATCCTGAAGGCATCGTGCAACAAACATTCAGAGGGCAGTGGTGAGTGAAACTTTGCATAGTTCCTGTCTAGTATACACAGACATGTCAGAAGCATATATAGCACTGCGTGCACACAGGTTTAGCGCTGAAGTACACCATGATAACAATCAGTTCCTTTCAGATCAAATGCCCTGTGGACACAGATTGCACCCAAGTATGTTGGTGGCAGTTTTGTAGAGGGAACAAGAGAAACAATGAAAACAATGCAGGGTTAGCTTTAGGACCTTGTTCACCATCTAAAATGAGACCTGTGTATCAGTCCTTAACAACTCAGAGGTCCTTTGAGAGTGGAAAAGCGAGTACCAGGTTCACCAATTTGTTAGTAAGTGTTGCCAGGAGGACAGAGAGGCAGAAAATGCCAAGTAGTTTAAACAAAACACAAACATTCTCCCTGTGGGACCTACAGTTCTTTAAATTGATTAGATGATAAGCTGGAAACCACTGTAGTACTTTAGAGCAATGATGTCAAACTGAGTTGTACGTAGCAAAGACTCCTGCTTGCACCAGGACTTCCCTGAGGTAAGTGAACTACTGAAATGTCAGGAACCCTTCAGCAACTGATTTTAATAACTTGTCTCTGTCCAGCACAGTAGCCATTTACATGCATAGTTTATGCAGATTAATAGTAATCTTCACAAGTCCCATCATTTGTAGAAGAGACCACAGTATCAAGAAATCAGAGGACGCTTTCTCCTTTCCATAGCATACAAAGAACCATGGTTAGTCAACCTTGGTTAGCCAATTTCCAAAATGAATATTTAATATATTTACTATCAGTAGTCAAAGCTCTTCTGTAGACTAGGTTCATTCTTGCCATAGACTTTAATGAAAAAAACAAACTAAACAGACCAAGTGTCTATTACATTTACAATAACTAAGGCTTTAGTATATTGTTGTCCTGAAGAACAAATGGCAAATAATCTCAGCAGACACAATCTTTAGTTTTATGAGTTTAATGTGAGAGTACCACAAAGGAGAATGAAATTTAGGCTAACAGTCTTTCATTTCTTTGCTGTATAGTAGAAGAAACACGTAACAGCTGCTGTATAGCAGGAAAAGAAGAAAAAATGCCTATGTTCAACTAAAAGAGCATTAAGATTTAAT
The DNA here is from genome assembly GCF_002078875.1 of Numida meleagris. Taxonomy (NCBI): domain Eukaryota; kingdom Metazoa; phylum Chordata; class Aves; order Galliformes; family Numididae; genus Numida; species Numida meleagris. The sequence continues at coordinate 6,132,415 of NC_034425.1, forward strand.
TACATAAAATGCTTTTAGCCTAAGCTCATTAAGACAGTCACTTCGGTTTTCTGTACAGAAATAGCTAACTGTGAATAGACGCATAACTTTTCACGCGGTGAGTTCCATGTTACTACTGTATATGTTAATTTCGCCAAGATTTTTAGAACACAGTACTAGAGATTACTAAATGATATTGTACTAAATGTCCCCTTACCAAAATATTCTGGTTTGCCACGTCTAACTATTTAGGGAAGACATCCTAGTTTAATTAAAAATCTTTATGGGGAGAAAACCTCCGTCCTTGCCTTTCCAAGTCACAGAGAGAAATAAAACACAGCACGTATAATCTGTCTCTTTCCACCCCAAACCATATGGTTTGACACAATTCTGTTTTGTGAGAATATTTTACAAGTTTGATTTTGTTCTAATGTAAAATTAAAATAAATTTTAAAACCTTGAGGTTAGCTGCAAAGCTGGAAGTGTTGTTCAAATGCCAAATTTAACACCTAGTTTTTGTTACTTAAGTTGCAGGTGCTGAGGTTGCAAAAGCTAGGGAGACTAATTTTTAAAGAGGCTCAGATTTTAAAAATCCTCTTTTGCACTTAATGCAAACGCCCTGTTTTTTTTCATTCCACAAACAACTTGACCCCAATAACACAGCTTTACATGGAAGCTGGTGTCACCTCTACAATCTGGCTTTGGTGGGAGAAGTGCTTATACCACATATCAGGATTATAATTGGAAGGAAGTGTTGTAAACAAAGTATTTTCTCAGGTAGAGTGAAAGATTCTGCGAAACTTGCACAGAATTTCATGTTTGATTGAAAGAATGTGTGTCCTCCAAAGTAAATACCTATATGAAAGCCATAAATATGTTCTCAGAAAGTACTCTACATATACATGCGTAGCCAATAAGCAAAATCTATTAAAAGTTATTTATTATCAAGAAGCATTTTTAGTCTATCAGTTATTAGAGCATTTTATTCAGGAACTGTTGGCAAAGAAGTTATCCCCTCCTTCCTGATTTCAATAGCCAGATGAAAATCAATGTGGTGATCAAGATGTAATTGTTTTGTTTGCAAGCTCATGCTTTAAGTATTTTTCTCAAGCATTTCCAAACTGGATAGCATCCCCTTCTGAACAACCCACTTCAGGAAGGGGAAAAAACCTGACATTTTTCTTATCAGCTGTGTGAGAATCTGTTCAGGAGTTTTGTAGTAGTTAACACAACACAGAGGAGACAACGTGGATTCAGGAGGATGTCTACTGATAAGAAAACTTCCCTTGGTTATGCTTGCCAAAACCACATAACATGTGGATGAATATTTGCTTTATCCTGTGTCAATATGTTTTGTCTTGGTCTTCATGTTATTAAAGGAAATAATCTCTTGGAAAAGTTGAGAATATTGTACATATTTAATATGTTTATATGAAATGGGCAAAATCTAGTGAAATATTGGCCAGCTGGCATGGGGAAGATGATGCTTGCATAGTTCTCCAACAGTGACCCTTGAGGTCTGGGACAGAGATGTATTAGTTATAGCCAGAAGGGAACACTTTGTCTCCTAAATCCCTTGGAGTAAGTTGGTTTTTCTTGCCAGTCTGCAATTGATTGAGTCATCACAGGTCAGTGATGACTGTGGATAAATATTTCCTTTGAAGACGTCAGACTCCACAAAACAGTACAATAAATTCTCGCACATTGGACTGAGTCAAATTAGCAAGATTGCAGCAGTCACAGCTGGTGTGAAAGGAATATTTGTGGGACCTAAACCAACACCACCATTTAGAAGACTGTGCAACACAGAAGACTCATGTTGTTTTCAAATGTTCACGAGGCATTTGCAGTTGCTTTGTTTCCCTGTCCAAACAATACTTTGTGAGCAAATCAGAGTCCATGCAAACAGTACAAATGATACCTGAAACATTCAAGTTTCAGATGGAAAGTGAAATCCATTCATCTGTTCTTCAGAAGTGTCAAGGAAAGGCCACCCATCTTCTAGTCTAAGGACACAAGTAGGAACAAAAGATAACATTTGCACCTCCCCACAATCCCCACCTCCAGCAACATCATAATGATGAATGGAAGGATTTGACTGTATACCATCAGCTCAGTATGCAGAGTATTTCATGCAGCAATCCCAGTGAAAGCATTCAGATTTTGCTAGCATACTACAATGACCAATGAAATGTAGAACCCACTGACACTGGCTGAAGGGAATTGTCATTCTTAGCTGGACAGGTAGAAGGTTTGGAAGATGATTCCTCTTAAATCCTCCAAAATTAACCTCAAAATCCAAGGCTAGTTATAGGGTAAAAAACCTTACTTTTAAGGCCTATTTATTTTGCTTGTTAATGGATTAAAATAGTTCCCAGCTGTGCAAAGTTCTCATTATGTTCATTACTTATAATGCACCTCACAATGAGATGATTAATTCAGCATACTTGCAGACCCTTCATTGAATGCTGTTGATTAAGCAATTATGTTAATCCACTTGTGTTTGTTTTCTCACTACTCTGATGATGGTCAGGGCCAATTTCTTTGCTGAATTATTCCATGTACATGCTAGAAGTTGTGCTAACATTTGCAAAGTCCAAACCCACAATTCACAAACAACGTCAAGGTGAGAACTGCAGATTACTTCTATCTAGTGTATTTCAGATTGTTAAGAGAAGTGCTGAACTTTATTTTGATGCCTCCTGTTTTGGGCCAGCTCTTGGAGTGAAGTGACAGATTTTCTATACCAGCTTTAACAGTGAAGTAGTAATTTCAGGCAAGTAGGGATGAATCCTTTCATTTTGATAGTATTTAATAGAAGTTTCATTTCCATTACACTGGTCAGAATGATTTTTAGAAGTGTGTAGATGGATATGGAAGTAACCAAATACTGTGCCAGTTAGAGTCAAACTGGATGCCTGCAGGAGAAATAAGGCAAATTCAACTAGCACTATGAAAAACAGACAATTACTGCTCTAGTTTCAGATTTAGTCTCTACTTCACTATAACATAGGTAGCAGATTAGAAAAGGGAAGGACGTTCTCCTACTTTTAAGTGAAAGTATTTTTGTCACTAGCAAAAATGGAAAGGGAAATACTGTGGTAGGGGAAATATGCAATATATTTTAACAGTCTTTGCTCAGCTTAGTTGGATGGGGCAGTGGTTCTTTAAGTATATTTGTCAGTTACCTACAAAGACATGTGATGGAAATAATGTCAAGCAGCCAGAAACATCCTGCCCTATTCAATACACGCAACTCTCTGGGTGTCCAAGGAACCACCAGCAACCATAACAGTTGTCATTTACCGTTCCGCCAGCTTAGCCAGCCACGATGGCCAGCTTCAGCAGAAAGGAAAGGAAAGACAGATCTGAGTTATACCTCAATAGACTAAACAAGAAACCCCACAGCAGTGCCCAGCTTTAGACTGGCCGAATCACTGGTGGATCTCATGAATAATAGACACATGAAAAATGCTAACAGACTTCCTACCCACCAGAGGAGCCAAAACCAAAATGCAAAACATTCACACAAGACAAATCTGCACACAACTAGCTGTCCTGTGAGACCTTTGATAACTTTTGAGCACTGTTTGGAAAGCGACGATAGCACATTATAGATGCAAAGCAACAAGATTTCATGACACCCTCACCAAAGCTATTTTATCCCTTCTTTTCCATAGTCTTTGCATTTGAGTGTATATTCAAAACAGCCCCAGTGATACTTTCTGAACATAGACCATCAATGACCACAGCTTTTATTTCAGGAGATCAATTTCCGTAGCAACAGCTCATAAAAGACACTAAATAATGCTTAGATCTCTGCAGCTCAGGTTGATATATTATATATTGGTCACTGCTGCGTGTTGACGGCTTTCCTGCAATGTGGCCTGTGTCTTTTTTATTATGTACATTCTTGGTGAGTGTTGGGGAGATTGATCCCATTCTGTTATCCAGTTTTTAAAACAGATGTGAAGCAAAAAGCTGCAGAGGGTTCAGGGAAGAAGTGCAAGAACTCAGACACCCTGAGAACAAACCTTGTAGGGACCTGCTTCGGTTTGTCAAAGAGGACTGAGAACTAGCACAATACCATTGTAGAAATACCTTCACAAAAAAAGCACCAGTTGCTGAATAAGCCTAAACCTAGCAGAAAATGATTAGTAAGTGTGATTTGCAAAGGGAACTATTAAGGAATTAACATCTCTAGATCTTCTGTCTTCAGATCAAGAGCAGAGACTTTTCTAATCGTGATGTTCTAGCTAGATGGACATTGGTAGGAGGTAACAGGGTGAACTTTAATCTTCTCAATGTCAAACTACAGAATCAAGCCTTCTAGATTTAAATTATATTCATCTCTCAAGGAAGTTTCATCAAGGCTGTTAGGGGGCTTAATTCAAAACCAGCATTCTTTCCAAATAAATGCTTCCTCTCAGAGTTCCCCCCCCCATAAACATTCCCGTTGTGGGATTAAAAAATATCAAATAAAACATCTGAAGGACAGTTGGCAGTCACAGGAAAAATATTTAACATTACAGTAATGAATACTTTTCTACATCCTTTCAAATTCCTCTACAAAGCAGCCTTATCTGGTCATTTCCAGTAGCATTGCAACTTGAAGATCAATCATAGAACAGAATCATTTCTGTCCACCCAGAACTTCCTTCATCTTGCTCCACTCTCCATCATGAACTGAGAATTCTGCAACTGTTATTATTTTATTTTTAAATTGCTGAAAGGAACTGAAGACTCCTAGCACTTTACAAGGCAGTTAAGTACAGTGTGGAATTTGCTTCTAATATTCATCCACTTCTCAAAAATTTCCATACTTGAGTTTAAACCTGGAATCTAAAGACAGACTTGTTTTAATTTATGTCTTAAACTCAATAGCAGTTTATCAGTTTTTTAGATTATTCTATTCTGGGAAACCTCAGTTGCATTTCTTAGCAGAGGAGAAAACTGATTAGAATTCTTTTTGTCTCCTTAAAAGCTGCACTAAAATTGTGTAGCCAGCTAAATCCCCCCTCAAGTTCAGCTCAAGAAGGAGCTTGCCATAACATAACATTAGAAATCATGAAAATCCCAATAGGCATGAGAAGGTGTTGAAGGGGGGGTCAAGGAGCATGATAGACATGAAAAGGCTTTTTTGCAGCTGGTTCCTTTCTCCTATCAACTGTACAAAGGCAGGCAAGGGTGCGGGATGGTGGCAGAGAAGTGAGGCCGGATTGTGAAAGGGACACGCTCTCCATCCATGTTCAGGAAACCAGTGAGACAAAAGGCACACAGCAGCAACCACATGGCAAGGGGGCTTCAGAAAACAGCCTGCTTCCTCTGTTGTTTCCTCAGAAGCCCAGGATCCATAGCTTAGTTTGTTTTTCCAAGGAAATAATTAAACATGTGGATAAAAAAAAAGTAGTAACAAAAGACTGACCCTTCCTCCTTTCTTTTCCTTCTTTTTGCTGCCTGCCCACTTTAAGGGAAATCATTTTCATACCCCCTTCCGCTCTCCATACACAATGACAGCCCCGGCACTGGAGCAGAGATTGGTTTACATCCCAGTAGAAGGGAATACTTAAGGAAACCTTTGGCAGCATTATGGATTGAAGTGCAAGGAGATGGTTTTATCAGGAGGCATCAAGGCTATTATTGTCCAAATAAACACTTGCTTTGCCAGACACGATCTACAGCTGCTGCACAGAGACCCTTGAATTTCATCTGAATTTTAATCTCCCTGTCCTTTTTGCCTTTCCTACTTCACTGTTCTCAGACCTGAATAGCTTACTGTAGAGGATTACTTCACTTTTTCCATCTTAATAGGCTTCACTAGGCTCTGACTCCTGACTTCCTGCCCACGACTCTAGTCCCCATTTCATCTCGATTTCGGAAGCTTTAACACATCCCTTTTTTCCTCCCCAGCTCCTTCCATTTGCCAGGGACAGGATGCTCCCCCAGACCTTGCTATCGTGATGCAGCATTTCACTGCTGATCAGAACAATGCTCTTTCATCACGCTGAAAACCCACACTGATACACACCTCCTCACATGCATTAGAGACAGACAAATTACTCAGAAAAAGTAACTGAGCCAAGCTTTCCAAAAGAGTGTTAAACCCTTATCATTTTCCACTTTCTGATACTCGTGCTGTTCTTAGTCTGGCAAACAGACGCTCAAGTGACGAAGTACAGCAGGAGAAGCTGTTTCTGCAGCATCACTGCGAGATCAGAAAATAAATTGAAGCAGCTTCACTAAAAGACCATTTCTCAGTGCTTCCAAAGATTTGCAGAAGGAAAAAGAGTAGGCAGGAGCAGCAGTGCTTCAAGTTGTTTTGTTGTTTTGGTTTTTTTATCTTCCCATATTAAAAATCTTTCAGAAATAATTCCAGCAGCCTCCAAAAATATGAAATTCGTCATATATAACCATCAAAAGTTATTTTCTGCTTACTCTTTTTTCCCCCCTCTTCTTCCGTTAATGGCTCTTCCTCTCCATCTTAGAAACTCTAAGAGGTTTATGCATTCAGAGCATTCAAACTATCTTTGTAACTTCAGATGCCTTAACACAAAACACCCTCATTACCGAGACCACTGAAAAAAAACTGGATAATTCACGACCGAATTTAGCCAGGAACTTACCCGAGCAGTTCCCCTGCACACTTGAGCGATCCTTGAGGACAAACCACCTTCTTCCAAGCTTGTTTGGACTCAAAAACTTAACTCGACTACATCCCAGAGCAGGAACGTTGTTACTTCAAGCAGACCTCTAAAGAGTCAAAACTAACCTAAGCCCTCCCGAGAGGGTTATATTCAGGGCCTGATTTGTAGTGCAATTACTCACACCTGGGTGCTCAGGCCCACGGGTTCAGCTGTCCCTGCACCATCGTCAAGATTAAAAAGCTCCAGCTGTGAGCGCTCTCTTCTATTGCTTTGGCCCACTTTGAATCTTGTGTGTAGAGTTGTTTAGCATTCTAATTGATCTTAATTGAGTTTAATTACAATATATTTTTTTCTATTTCCTATAATAAATATTGGGAAAGCAACTTTTCAATAAGGTGAATCTCTCTTTGAACTTTCAGAAAGTTTGAAACTCCCAGTAAGCTCTTGCCCTTGATTCTTACTCACACTGTAAAGACAGAATGTGCTACGTGCAAGTTCTTGCAGGTGGTATTTTGGAGAACAGCTGCCTGGCTTGCAACAACAACAACAACAACAACAACAAAAGCCAAGACTTAAAGGATAATTGAGTTTTATCTGGTACTTTGCTTTGCTCATGTGCAGCTAAAAACCTGGGGTTTATGTTCTTTGAGTTTCCATCTAGTGTCTTTCTCTGAGGGTTTTGTGAAGGCAAATTTTGTATCCCCAGGCTGTTTCTGGACCATTAGCAGTTTTTGCAGCTCCCCCTTTATGATGCAGATAGGGGTTTTGCGTGGGGACAGCACAGAGAATCATCCTCAGATGATTATCTCTTGGGTTACCCTGTAGCTCACTTCTGCAGGAGGCAGTCAGGTCTGAGCATTCGGAGTGTGCAGATTTTGTTTGTTTTTCTATACCTGAAAAGCAAGACTTCATAAGTTTTGCATTTCTAACCTTAATCTTTAAGTTCCTCATTTTCCACCACCTTCTCAAAAGCTGAATGCAACGTTTCTAAACCACTTCAACTTGATATACCCCATTTAGCTTGCAAAATCTAAAGAAACCTTTCACAGTCCTCCTGGTGATGGGCATCAGCGTTAAATGTAGCATGTGGGAGCCCCTTGCTTTGAATTTCCTTGGGCCGTAGACAAGCCATGCTGTTCCTGCACCTTGTTGAAATGATGAGACAAGAAGGAACCTTGTCTAACTGAGCCGACTTTGGGTCTGGGTTTCAAAAGCTGCTGTCAGCCAGGAAGGGGTCGGTGTTTAGACCATTTAAATTTTCTCCTTGATTGGTCTGGAAAAACAGAGAGCCTTCCTTTCATGCTAGCAAATGAAATATACATATGCAAAATAAATACAAGTTTAGTTTCTTTCTACACTGCAGTTTACTACAAATAAACAGACCTGTCCTTCATAGACACACTAGCAGGATTCCTCAAAACGCAGCACAACTTGCAGAACTGTATGACAGTTGTTACAGTCCTTGATCGTGTCGTCAGCACATCTCTATCTGTTTTCCTATGAAATTGAAGTAATTAATGGCTTAACACATGCCAGTAGTTGAACTATGACCCTACAGATATAGTAAAAAAACTAGCAGGATTTTTTATTTATATATCTGTTTCCATTTAAAGAATATGTGCTCTCGAGACTCAATCAAGTAGATGAAACCTCTTTCGTTTTGTAAGAGACCGGTTTTCAGTCTATTACAAATAATAATTTAGGGCTCTACAAGCAAAGTTTGATACATTTTAATCAACTTTTTATTTATTTATTTAGCAGATGTCTGTTTGGGGGTGGGGGGGTCGTAACTAATACATGTGCTTCCATCTAGTCAATTGTCTTTATATATATATCTATGTTCATTAATTCCATAAACTGTTGGTTTCAAGTAAAATGAGGGGAAAATTCCATTCTTATTATGGTTTCTCAATATCTTTGAAATAACCTGGGTGTAAGAATAAAGTTGGGTGCAATTTTTCTCTGTTGAACCCTGTTTAGGTTGACACTTCCATCACTGCTCCATTTCTTATGTCATCTTGGCTTTCCCTCTCTGTTTTGAGAGTGAAAACATCAGGCTTGACCTGAGACCAGCAGTGAGCTGCATCTGATAACGAGTCTCCATGTACCTGTGTGGTCTGATGTCAGAGAAATAGCATGGAAATGGGAAATCAGATGAAATTACTTGATTCTTATCTTCCCCCCCTGTAGAGGGCACAAGCTACTGATGTAGAAGTGGCTTAAAGTGAAGGGAAACCAGCAGCAATGATTTTTCATGAAGTTTTCAAGATCTCTAGCAGAAATTAGCAAGGGGCCCTAACATCGTTATTAACTATGCAAGACTATTGTTTATTTTTACACAGGAACTAAAGGAGAAAGTATCTATGCTTATTTTTCTTTACTTAGCTGAAGAAATTGTATAGCTTTTTGAAAGGGTTAAATAATTTCCTCCTTTCCTGCACTCCTAAGGCTTTTCTTGTGCGTGTGTGTGTGTGAGTGTGAGGTTCCCCACTAACCACAACTCTGTTTTCCAAAAGGAAATTAAAATGAAATACATCAGGCATGCTGGGACTTCACACTTCAGAGACTTATAAAGCAATGTCGCCTGTTTAAATTGATTGTCACTTTAACTGCCCACAGCTACTCTTCAGGAAAGGAGCTTAAGGTTTTACTGTTCTTAATGGGACGATATCTCTCTTCCAGTGACTTAATTTAGGCTGTGCTGAAACTCCCATTAAAAGCAGGACCATTAATATTTCATTAAAAACACCAGTGATGTCAGGCAGCAGAAAGCTACCTGCCAGTCTGCAGGAAAGCCATCCTCTTCCCCTGTTGCATCCCATAGGAGGGAGAAAAGAGCATTGCAAAGGGTTATTGAAGCTTCTGCACTCGTGCTGAGCCCCTCTGTTTCTCCGAGGTCTGCAGCTCTCCTTGTTGCTTTATTGATGGTGCCTATGCCGTAATTGCTTTCCTGATAACTGGTGTATTGCAAATGCTATAAACAAAGATAGGTGTTGGCCAGAGGTCTTGAGAGAAGGGGATTAAGACCTGCTCATTTCTACAGTGCTCATCTCTGGATCTCTTTTCAAAGGAGTGCAGGAGAACAATGAGCATGGAAATGGGAAGATGTATAACAAAGAAGCAATGGTAGCTTTCACAGACTAATAGCTACAGCCTTCCAGATATGCCATAAATTTGAATGTGTTTGAACATTGTGTGACACATCTTCAGCCAATGTAAATTTCTGTACTTCCCTGATTGCAAACTCTGAGCAGTTGTGACACTGTGCAGCATTAGAGGTTGCGTTTCCAGAATTTCTATAAGATCATGGAACTCTTTTGTTTCCTGAGTAAGAGAACTATTCTTATGAGAGTAGCAAATTAAAACTCTTTGCTTCTCCGTCATGAGAAACAAAGGAAACAAATAAACAACAAAAACAACAATTAACTAACTAAATAAATAAATGTAAAAAATAAAAATGAAGCATTTGTGTCTACTAGATTCCACAGGGCCCTGGCACCAAAATACTGTGCAGGCAGTCTGGTAGGCTGCAGGCAGCAGGAGCAGGAACCGCCAGCATATCTGGAAGCTGAGGCTCTCCAGCCCAAGTGCCCACAGAATGTAATTTCTCAAATATCCCATCTTCTTCATTGCAAAATGAGAAGCCCAGGGGTTTGTCCAGATGCCAGACATGCTGCGGTGCCAGGATGGCTGTGGGAGTGCAGCCCCTTTGGGAGCTGGAGAGGGGCACAGGGGACAAGGAGTTGTGCAGCAGCTAGCCGCCTGCTCTGAACCTGAAATACTGCTATTTTGAAATATCTTGTTGAATCTTCGATTCTTTAAGGACTGCTGAAACCCTAGGGACTTTACTTCAGACCCTGCCATTTGCATTTTATTCTTATGGATTCCATATATTAAATGGGGAAAAGGATATTTTCCAATTTTGAGGTTGTCAGCATTCATTTCTCTTTGCGGGTTTGACACACACATCATCTCAGGAATTTTTTTGACTGACAAATGCCGTCCAACCCAAACTATGCCATGCACATAGATCTCTCTGACTGAATCTGTGAGTTACTTGCAGTGCTGTGGGATAATAATTGCATAGTAAAATGAAATAAGTGCAAAGAAACTGGAAGTGAGGATTCACTGTATTTTAACACAAAATATTCCATTCTTTGAAACTTCTTTCTAGTGTTATTCTATCTAACTTTTGGGCCTAAACTTGTGGGTTTTACACTTTCAAATAGAAAGATATTAGTGTGTTCCCTTTCTCATAGCAATATATGCATTTTTTATAATTAGATATGGCTATTAGACATCATTGGGCTTGTGTTTCCTGAGTGCTGATTGTATCAAACCATGTCAGAATAGGAACTGTGAAAAAAAGAAAATGTATTTTCAAATTGAAAGGCTTTTTGGAAGTGATAATCTGTACATTGGAAGAAGATTCGTAGGAATAACGTATTGATAGGAAAGGGCTGCCATCATGCAGGATAATTCCTGAAGTCTCATTTCAAAGTTTGGGAACAGTTCTAGTTTATGAGTACAGGCCAGAGGGTAGCTAGTTATAAAACAGCATTAAAATAAATCAAAGTTATTAAAGAGAGAGCGAGCAGGTTATATTTAAGATATTTCTAAGCTTATAGCTTTAGAGAAATAGGAAATGACATATATACATGGAGATCCCAGAAGAAAAATACAATGTCCAGTTAAATGTCAAGGAAAGATGCTGGATATAAATTGATACACTGCAAAAGTGAAATTTGTGTGGCAAAGTCATTTGAAAGGAAGCTAGGGCTCTCGAGCTGCATAATTTCCCTGCTCATTCCTCACTTCTCTTCCTGAATAAACTGCTAAAAACCAATCTCCAAAGGCCATCACCAGCAAAGTGCCGTAAGTGGTGCTTACAGCACGTTGCATGCCCTGCCAGAGAACCTGCAGCGGGAACCTCGTCGCTCTGTGCATGGCTACCAGCAAAATGAGACGAGGATTGACCAGACAAACCTCTTAGAATAATGGGATAAGTGGAAAGGCTTTATCCAAACAGGAAACATGAATTTTCCACTTGTGCTCTTCTTGTCCATTGCTTTGGATCCTGATGAATGTTTCTTTTCAGCCCAGCTCAGCATCTGACAGCTTTATTCAGCAGTACAAGTAGCTGGCAGTGATGGACACATATTGTTCAGTGGGGACTGTGTTTGATTTTAACCTTAGCTGAGCCACTCTCCATTCTCCAAGCAAAGACATTCACATATTCATGCTTTGACTCGAGTAGGTGCTTAATTCTGGTCACATCTTGTCAGATTGGACCATAGGGAAGTACTTAGATCACATCCATATCTTACTGACCCAGGCTCATAGTGATCCTGGCCCTGTTTCCATTACAACATTTGGGCAGTTTCAGATTCTGAAGTGTCTGTTCAGGCTCTCAAATGCATTTTACCTGAAGTTCTGAAGCTTTCTGCTGACCTTTGTGCAGCTCCTGCTCTTGGTGGCATTTTTGGGCAGCTTCTGTTTTCTCTTTTTGCACCACATATTCAGCAATGTACCTGCTGACAAAAGTGTGTTGTTTGCACACAGTGTATATATATATAATGGTTATATATGAGTATATTTCCTTTCCTCCCAGCTGAAATCAACTAAAATTGCATCAGTATTATCTTTTACCTGAAAAAAAGTTTCTATTTCTCACAGCATAAAGAAAATGTCCAAGTCCAAAAAGCATAACTGACATGTATGAAAACTCAAAACAAGAACATAAATCAGGGCTATCCTAAGAATTGTTATTTAAAGCAAACAAGCAACCAACCAACTTCTGAAGGCTATCTCATGTGTGGCGGGATTCTGCCTCCTGACTTTGGAACTTTTTCAGAGGCAAAAAGTGGAATTAAATTTGAAACGTGTGGTTGTTCCCAGGTTCGGAGCCTCTTAAGTTTTAGTTCTAAGCAAGGAAGGTGCTGTAATCAGTATGCTCAGCTCGCAGTCTGCTCTGGAAGGCTGAGCCAACAGCACTGCAGAGAGAATGTTCTCTGAGGTCTTCACCAATTTGCAGCGTGCTGTGTCTCTGGGCTGCAGGAGGATAACAAATTACAAAAGGTTGAGAAATATCAGAGAAAAAAGAGATGATTCTCCATTGGGCATCCACTTTGTGGTCATCTGTCCTCCCCTTCCAGAGGGAGAAGATAAGTAGAATACAGCAGCAGCATAAAAAAAATAATAATAGTAAAAAAAGCTATACTCAATTCTACTCTATTGCAGAAAAGTAATTAAAATCCTAGCTGCTGACTCTTTCCCCTGGGATAAAATTTTTACTGGAAACGAAAAGGAAAGGTGGTTGAACTGTGGAAACATTTACCAGCTGCAGGTATAATACTGTGTCTGTTGTCAGAGTGAACATTTCATTGGTTTATTTCTGGAGGATTATTTAGAGGGTTGTGGTCTTACGTCCAGGTCTCAAGAAAAAAAAATATAGCCTACGAGGTGTGCCTTCTTTCTACAGAATAGTGATTTGTTATGTGTTTGTCTGAGTTAAATATAGCAGCCAGTCATTTTGTGCAGTCCGATATTTTATCCTGCTAACTTTTAAAAAAGAAAAAAAAAAAAAGAAAAAAGAAATTCTTGTTTGGATAGATGAAAAAGTCAGCAGAAAAACCACAGTTCCTCGGTTTGTTTCCATGGGGGTTCAGGTGCTCGGGGATATGAGATTCAGTGATGGGTCAATATGATCGAGGAGTTCCAGCAACCACATTTTGACGCTCTCTATTGATCCTCTTCTGGACAGTGACAGTTCCTGATCCCTACAAAATCTCTGTGGGAGAAGATTAATTGCGTATTGTTGAACCCACCTTGATTTCATGGGTGGGAGGAGAGACATGCAGATGGCCCCACTGATGCTTACTTGTCCTCACTGAAGGTCCTCTGTCGCACTGCTCCCACTGCTGCGTCAGGTCAGCAGCTATGGATGTGCTGCAGATTCTCTGTGTCAAGATGAAAGGAATAATAGAAATATTATACTGCGCTGGTAATTAGATGTTTTGTGGTTCCAGCAGCTTAACAACTCATGTGGATGGTGCTTTCTTGTTTTTAGCAAAGTCTGAGGGGTTTTCTTACGTACTTTTTTTCATTTTTTGAACACAGATTCAGTTTTCTCTGCTCCAAGCAGTCACTGACGTTGCAGGAGGCTTCAGTCGCTCGGTTCACAAGCTTCACTGGGAAATACCAGCTTCATAGCAGTATCTCTGAATGACATCCAGCAGAGATATTTATTTTTCCTCAACAAGATTTATTTGGCTCCTCTCCAGAGCTCTGCCTTTTCCCTGTACTCCTTGAATTTTCCTGGAGGTCCCACTTTTCCTGACTGCCTGCATTCACAGCTCTGACCCAAGCAGCCCGCAGCCAAGTACATCTCCCCATACAGAGGGCTGCCTGCCATTCCTTTCCTATCAGTTTGCTCAAGGAACTGGGCTTTGTGTATCATTTTGTACCCTCACTATGCAACGTGTACTGGCTTACGGAGATTTCTTGTTAGATGTGCTTTCTGCATTATCTTCCCTTACATTCTCATTACAGCCCGTAATGGGATAAAGACACATATTGAAAATCCTGTCTACTTTGGGCCTGAGACTATTTACTTAAGCGAGCTGACTTACATATTTTGGTTTAATAATTACAGCTCTTTCCCCTTGCAACAATTTGGTGAACCCTACTGTTTTCTCCCACTGAAGCCCAAAAAAGTGTTTACACAGCAATGTACTCCTCAGGCTAAACACTGATGGGAATCTAATCATGGGAATACAAAGATTATTGATTAAGTTTTATTTTTTTCCAATGATGTTTAAACCAAGCCTACGTGGAGAAGACAGCCAGCCATTCTCTGTAGGTGGGAAGGAGCAGGGGAAGATGTTTCCTGTCTTTAAGGTGCAGAATTGTACCTCAGCTCACTTCACTAAGAGGAAATGATACTCAATGGAGCAATAAGTGAATCTAAAACATTTTCTTGGATGTCAGTGGGAGCTAGCAATGCATTTGAAGTGTCACTTTTATCTATATGAAGATGGAATAGAGCTTCTGGGCAGAAGTGGCACCTACTGAGGATAGCTGAAGGTAAATGTGCTATTTCCTGTGTGACTTGTCTGGGCCATCATGTCACACAGAAAGATGAATAACACCTAGGATAGGAGAGAGGCTATGCTGAGCCCAGGAGGATATCCAGAAACAGTTTCTCTGGAAGCAGATAACCTTAGTGCAAACAGATAGACCTCACCAACAACCCCACAGCCCTCGGGATTAGTATTAGCTTTGGGAAAGATTTTTTTTCTCACAGATAAAAAAAATATAATTTGGTTCTCTTTGCCCAATTTCTCTGGATTAAGGAGGCTAAGAGCTTCACAGCATTGGCACTTTTCCTTCTGGTTCCAGATACGGCAAAGGAAAAGGAACAGGGGAAAAGAGAGTTATCTGAGCATGTCCTGCGAGGTGTGATTTCTACACCGAAGGGACTATTTCTGTTATTTTACACTTTCGGTGCCAGTTTTCCTTTCCCAACTTAGAACAGATTAAGAACCACATTATGGGCCTTCTGCTGTTTGTGATGATGATGTTCTGGTTGCCAAACTCAAGTTAGAGTGAGTAAGCTTTTCTATCTTTATCATTTATGATTTAAAATGGCACTGGATCTCTTGCTTAATCCGGGGGAAAGTACCATGAGTAGGAACATACTTTGGTTTGCAGTTTATTTTTCTCTGCTTTTCCTTCCCTAATTCAAACAAACCAACATTTTCTTTGATTGGTGCTATAAAATCGAAGGATGGTATTTCTCTGGAGTCTCTCTGCTACTCCTGGTGGGTTGGATGTGGGTTGTTACAATAAACATAATGAGATGCTGGAAATAGCTGGAGTGGTACCAAGTTGTGGGCTACTTATTTCTTAATCAAGCTTGTTAAATAAACAAAGCACTGGGGCTGAAAAGTGAAAATTTAATTATCTGTTCATTACTATAGCTGCTATTGAATCATGAACTGTGAAAAGAGCAAAGAAAAAGAAGTACAATATAATTTCAAAATGTCGTATATTAGTTTTGGAAGTAGAATCTACTGATGTGGCTTGAAGGTAGCCGTGTGTGAATCCAGAGATATCCTGGCTCAGTACTATTCTAAAATCCAGATTTCAAAACATAATTATGGCCACTTTCTTTTTTCTCTTGTTAGCTGTTTTCCATAGGCTATGTCTTGTTCCATTCAGGAAATATCAGTGATGTTGAGGGCAATCCATGATTTGAATTTCACCCGATGAACTGCAGCTCAGAAGTTTATCAGCTCTGAAGATGACATTAGTAGCCACGAACTGGTTATAGTAAAACTGGGGGGGAAAAAAGTAAAAGTGTCTTCCAGAGAGAATTTGTTTTTCTTTTTTTAACTGTTTCTGAGCCTCTAAAGATCATTCATCAATCTCCTAACAAGGGGATAAACATGCCTTAACATGTTTGTGCTTGGTGGGCTGCTCTATGTGCTTATCTGAAATAGTAATCCCTAATGAGCATTGTTATCTGCTACCAGGTGGAAGAAAAATAGTGCTTTATGTTGGTAAAATTACTGGTGTATGTTTATGCATGTGTTTTATTCTTTAAGTTAGATCATTTATCAGCACAATTTTAGATGATGATATTAATGAAACCTCTAGAGAATACTGCAAAATGAAGGCCTTGTAGCTCGGTTAGAACGTTGAGCCCAAGAAACTCGTCGATTAGATACTTCAGCATCATTTTTCCATTGCCCCTCACTAAGATTCAAGTATAAGAAAAGGTCTTTTCAACCCAGTGTCTGTCCTGTCTATTTAAGGATGTGTCAGAAGATCACATCACACTTGAGCAAGGAGGACAGCAAGATGTTTAAATCTTTCAGTGTTTTTCCTCTGCTGCAGTCCTACCATTACATCTGACTCCTCCAGATACAGTCTTGCTCAATACTATAATATATCTCTCAGGGTTTGTTTTTACCCAATTCGCTGATATTTGCTAGTTATTAGGTTGGATGTCCTGTTTTGAGGTCAAGGCTATTCACTTGCTCTCTGTAAAATACAGTGGATATAATTCAGATTGATAGGGCATCAGCTGGCTTAATCCTCCTCCAGTGGCAAGTGTCTGACATTCCTGTTGATACAATGCCATCGTGACCAGAAATGTTCATGAATTCTCTTTTGCTCCAATGAAAGTGAAGTGATTGGAGGTGGGGAATGTGCTTCGTATTCAGAAACTTTTTTCCCTTTTCTGTGGTAATCATTTACATTTATATATGTATATCCATGCACACATACACATAAACATATAAATACATATTGTTTTTGCTCAGCTCGTAAAAATGCTCTGCATCTAGTGCATGAAGCCACATTTACCACGAGCTGGAGAGAAAACATACTAATCTGAAATCAAATATTTGGCTTGTTGAATGCAAGATGTAATTACATTCACTTGAACACACTTACACCCGGGAAAGAAACCATATTTTTGGGAAAAAAATAATTTTCTAAGGTGTTTTCATGTCTATCCTGGGAGACAGAAAAAGCGGAGGTGACTTTGCTCTAAATATAATAATCTGCTTCTTTTTTAAAAAATATATCTGAATTTTTTTTTTATGCCACAGCTCAAATCCTATAATTATAACGTAGCCTTTGCAAAGAAGTTTTTTACCCAATTAGCACAAGTTGGGTTCATGAAGCAACTTTGTCACTAAAGGTTTAAAAAAAAAATACCTTTTTAGAGAAAACATCCAAAAATAGACAACTAAAGATCTGGCTGCTCTCTGATCCCTGGCAGACTCCACCTCTTGACATGCATATGGTCATAAGCAATTTAAACCACTTGCCAGACGTGTAAGCTGAACTACACTGAGGACAAGGCGATGGCTCTTCCTGGGAGCCCTCGCTGTTTTTTGGAGCCCAATTAAGCACCTGCGTTCATGTAAGGAGTCTGGAAGTTAGTTTAATATTGATAGAATTTCCTTCTTTCCTGAAACTAAGCATGCACTTAATTGTGTTGCTGGACTGAAGTCTGAGATGGATGAGACGAAATGAGGCTGTGAATGGAGACATTTGCCCTTCCAGGCAGATCATTCGCTCCCCATTGCTTTCCCTTAGACTTCAAACTTTCCTTGGTTTCTGTCTGCAATAATCTTGATATCAAACAGAAGCAGGGAAGGCTTTTATTTTCAAACATTTTCGGCCAAAGTTTGCCATCTTCTGAGCTGCAATTGCATCCCTAGTGTAACCTTGTTCAAAGCAAAGGAGATTTCAATCAGGTCTAAATTTGTCCCTAAAGATTCAGATTAGTTTTGTAGCGATGGTGTAATTCAATCTATTGCACAATAAAAAATCTATTACATTTTTGCTCGGCTGGTTATCTTCTAGCCTAAATAAATGATAAGAATTACCTTGCTCTAGTTTGCACATCTGATAAGTCATGCTGGAAGCTCCACAGTTCCAGTAGAGAAGGATGCAGTGCCTGAAAGTTGTCACCGATTCCTAACTTCTTTTGTTTGCTTTACAAGCAAACCCTCTTAAATCAAGTCCTAAAATTGGATGAGACTGCTTCTCTGTTGTACACACATGGTTTTACTGTTGTTTTTAGGACAGGAACAGAACAGGAGACAACATTAGTGCCAACAAGCATCATTAAATCCACTTGTGGGTGCCACTGATTTACAATTTGCCATCTCATGTGGTTGTTAACAGTTCCTTGTCTAATCCAAGAGAGCTAAAGGAACCTCATCTCCATTGATCAATTTCATTAAACTGTACTTTATATCTTTAGTTAAAAAGCATCACTTTCTAGACTTTCCGTGCACACATCCTTCTCTCATCAGTGCCATTTCTACAACACAAAGTAAAATTCAGCCTAATGGTAACATCCTGGATCTGTTTCTTTTGGGGTAGGCTGTTTTTTCTTCCCTGTGAGTTAAATGGGATGTTCAAAGCCTTGGAAGAAGGGCTAAAATAATCGGCAATTTATTTGACAGCTGAGAGTATGCTTTTGTAGCTGTCTGTCAACTTCTGGAAAGCCACAGACTATAAGACTGAGGTAAAGTGCAAAATGAGACACATGTGTGCAAAAAAACACTGTCGCTAAGTGTTTTCAAAGTGTCAGCGTTGCCAAATGCACTCAGTATTCAATGTTCATAAATAAGCTTCAGTTCCTAACTTGTTTTAGTTTTCCTAGCAGTTTGAATAACTCCTGGACTTTTAATAAATGACAATCACACAGACTTCTATAGCCCTTTTATTTGGAGCTTTCAAAAACACTTGATGCACGCGAGTTATCTAAATTTGCAATCACCACTGAAGGAGAAGGACTTGTTTCCCTCCACAGGGATGGAGATAGTATCTTTATGGCTATTTTTATGGCTCTATGACCTCAAAGCCCATCTTTTTTCCAACATTTCAGGGGTAAGGGAGATGAAACCTTGGTATGGCAGGAAACTGTGGCAGCTGGTAGATTTGTGTCTTGTTTTGGTTTGTGGAAGCTGTTTTCAGGGGTAATTCTGAATTTTGGGTTTAAAAGAGAAATGTACTACTTTTGTGGACATATATCAGAACGCTCTGAAGTTCGCTGCTGTTGCTATGGTCTTTGACTATTTTCAAATTAAACCTTCAATACTGATATTAAAGTGATAATTTTCAAGATATCTGAAAAAGCTCTCATCCACCTTTTCCTCCTGCCAATTACTTATTCCTCCAAATCAAAATTCGGCAGCAAAATTTGAATTCTTCTTTCTAAATCAGCATAAAAATGAAAAAATTTCTGAAATTTTCCAAAATCCCTGACAAACAGATCCAGCCTCAGCGTGGTCCTGCTCCAGACCCCACATGTCAATTCTGAATGCTGCAATATCCGAGCAGTCAATGTGTAACTGTTGCTCTGAGCATTTGCTGTACCACTCTGTGCCAGAAGATTCCAGGCCTGAAGTCCCCTGCCGTGTCCCCAGGGTGGTTCACTCAGAGGTTGCTCATTGCTGCATGGGCAGCAATCCCACCGTGCCCAAGGCTCTGCAACCGCATGAGCTGAAAGCTTCTCTCCACGCAAATAAAGCAGCCCAAGTGGGACCTAGAGGAGGAAGACTTGAGTTCTTGATGTGTTATTCACCTGTAGGCTCTTGATGCTAAAGGAAGCCACAGCCATTTTCCAATTTTTTCTATTTGATGGGGTTGGGTTTTTTTTTGCCATTTGGCAGTGGAAGCACAGAAGGTGGTTCCCTTCGCTTACCAGTGTTTGCTAAGGTCAATCCCATCTTGTAATTTCTGTTCTTTGTTTTCTTTGCATGCCGTTGCTCTTGATATTGAGCCAAGTTCTTGGCCAAAGCAATGGCAGTCTGTCCCCGCAGGTCCCACAGAGCTGGCCCTCCTGCATCCCTGTGCACAGCCCAGAGACACGGCCCTCGGTCTCGCAGTCTGCCCAGGTTTTATTTTAATACAGAACCGTCTAAGAGAGCATTGGAAAATACCAAAAATCCCATGGAGGACTTGTTTAAAAACCCTACAAAAATAATTGCAGCTTATTGAAAACACTAAAAGTGGTTTCAAAAGTGCATAGGCATGTTTGGAGATTGGACAGTCTATAATCAAGCAAAGATTCAATGAAATTTTACCTCAAGCTAATATATTTTGTCAGCCTTTTTATTTTTTCAAACTATGTGTCTGTGGCTATTCCCTGCTGTCCAAAATACCTCGCATCCTTCTTCATCACAGCGCCAGTTACTGAAAGGTCCATGGCACAGCACTGCAGCCACCATCGCGGCCAGTGAGGAAGCCTGATATTTCAGCACGGTTTTTTTCTGTGGCAACGCATCCCTCGTGATTTGCAGTCGTATTTATGACGTGTGAGAGAATATTCTCAACTTAGACCCCACAGTTGTTGGGTTGGTGTTTGGAGAGGGAATCTCCTCACCTGGGTTTGAGGCCACAGAATTTCACACACACGCACCTGTAAGGAGGCCAATAAGTTGTGTTTAGCTAACATCTATCTTCCAAGACAGGGCTTAAATTAGAACAGGCGGCTTCAAGAGAGGAAGTATCCACCAATTCCACAGATTCTTCCTATAAAAAGTCAGCCCTCCTCCCATTAAAAATGGATACCTTATTTTTATCTTCATTTTAGTTTTTGATAGCTGTTTTCATGCCTTTCACGAGTAGATTGGAAAGTCCCTCGTGACAGATACTGTGTTCCCTTTATGTATGACTGCCACACAAGTGTGCTTACCTGAAATGGTTTTATGCCAGCCAGCCTGAGTAATGATGATAAAAGAAACCTGATCCTCATTTCGGCAGCCTTAATACACATTAACTTTCCACATTCATTTTTATAGCCTACATTAAAGTTACTGTGATATAATCAAGTCTTGAGCTTCTATTTGGCATACAACAGAAATTAAATGCCTTACATTTTTCACGGAGCAGTTTTTCTTTTCCACGTTTAAAATTTTCTTATGCCATTCTTTAGTCCCTCTTTAATTTTTCAACACATTTCTTTTGATAATGGCTTACATCACCTAGCTTCTTTCCTGAAGTGTGACTGTACCTGCTCCTTTCCATGGATGCACTGTTTCTTTGCTAGCCACATCCTCTGAAAAGCCTGAAGTTCTGGGGGACTTTCACTTGAAATTTTAGCAGAGGATTTTATTTATTTTTTTTAACATATAGCACAAATTTTCTTTATAATATATATAAATATTTGATTTTTTATATGTCTTAACTTGAGATGTGTGCAGACCCATGAAAAATCTCCATACTGTTCAACTTAAGATTTTGGGAGCTGATAAAAATTGCATGCCAGAATTCTTTGCCTGCTTTTTGCCTTTTACTCATTTACCTTCTGACTTTTACTTCCATGCTGCCGTTAAGATTGTTAAGTATATTTAGTCCAAATGCACTCCAGAACACAAAGTTGAGTCTTTGAGCAACCTTCACATTTGCCAAATACTTTGCTCCTCACTCCCTTTAACTCAAAGTACAGAGAAAACTCTGAATGTATCAGATCATCCCATCTGTTTACCCTAACTAAGAGCTATTTGGATGATGCATGCAAGTAAAAATATGCTCTTATCCTGAAGTAACATAGCTGAATAGGAAACAAAACTTAGATTGTTTATGCCCATCGTTGCAATATACAGTAATATATGCGCTGACCAAGCCACAGTCTCTTTTGCAGCAATTATAACCTGTTCTTGATGGAGGTCTTTTCAGCATGAGTAAAGCTTTACTGGGCCACAAAGTTACTCGACTCAATATAGTTTAAATTTCAACCGTATAATCTATATGGAATAGCAGTTTACCAGCACAAGCTGGTTCATGTTCTGGATACCTGCAAGGTGGAGAGCAGAAACAAAGATTTTATGGGCTGTATGAGTCCAATGGGTTTTGCAATATTGGCATAAAATGCAAATTATTTTCTGTAGTGAGACACATATGAAATAGACAGTGACAGATATGAGAGGACTTTGGGTGATATCCATCAAAGCCATGAGAATGCCATTCATAAATCTCACTGTAATTTCCTCGAGGGCTCTTGGCTGTTGTTTCATTGGCCTGATGCTCTGCAGTTTACCACTGTTGGCATTTATGCTGTGTATGTAATTTTGAGCTGGATAGTCTTGAAACCATTTAACTTGTGGAAGTAAATTGCTTGGAGCACTATGAAAATATCATTGAGACTGTGTGGTTTTTAAACTCCTTTTCACTGTACTGTGTTACTGAATTATTTCCAGCTGCTTCTAGACACTCCTTGTTGCCTTGCAATAATAAATCTATATATCCTATGTCATTCAGGTGATGTTTATATGTTTGGAGAAAATAAAGTTCTTCCCAAGCTCTGCTACGAAGCATTGTTAGTGGTATTGCTTAACATGTTTATCTTTTTATGTCGGGAAACATATTTACATTTTGTCACACGTGAGATTTACTTTGGAAATGCTAACCATTAAAACACAAGTGAAGCCTTTTCTCATTTTATTTCCAACCAAGTGTAGATTACCAGTTGACTCTAATGATACTTCCATACAGCTCAGAGAGTTCTGGTAAAACTTCCCATGAAACAAGCAGCTCAATTTGAAGTGCCAATTCTCAGAGTCATTAATAATAGACAAAACTGGTGCTGCTACATCATGTTTAGGAAGCTGTAACCCCAAACAATGGGGACATTAATTTAGTCCATTGTGGTTAGCCCTATTCATACTCATTTTACTGGATGAGCTCTAACCCTTAAAACCATTCAAAACTTCTGCATGTGAAAATAGTTCCAGAAAACTCATGTTGGTAAAAGCCTAATGAGAATTCATCAGACCTCCTTTACTGTAGCTGTATTACTTCCAAAAATAGATTGTTTTTAACTTTTATGAGAGACCTTTTCTAGCTGAACAAAAATAAAATGCCAATGATAATAGAAAAATAACTATTAATTGATTTTAAATACTGGTGGTCTTGAATGCTGCCAAAATTAATGACAATGATAATATATTTATATAGCCCTTTTTTTTTTTTTTTAATCCTTGAGCTCCTTACAAAATGACTTACAAATTATTTAAAGAGAAGAGCAGCCAAATTTGGAGTAAAATATGTCAGTTGTTTTACAGCACACGGCAATGCAATACAGCATTTCAAGATGGTTTTTCAATTGAAACTGCAGGAGGAATATTGGGAGAATGTATATTACTGTAGCTGGAATTGGTCCAGATTCCTGGGATTTACACAGTTTTACAATACTTTCTGGGAGATCTTTAAACATCATAAATGCTCAGGATAACCATCTACAGTGCCTGTCTAGTGCTCTTGCTAGGTTCCAAATAGAGTGTCAAAATATAGCGTGCCCAGGATGATACTTTTAGTATCCAAAGCTAGCAGAATATTAATAGATGGTAAAGTCTCTGTGCTCGCAAAACCACTAAAAGCATATTTTCAATTGCAAGAGTTTTAAAGTGGTTTGAGACTTGATGACTTGCTTGTACAACGGGAGTTTTTAAAACAGGCCTCCAAGACAGTCTCAACCTCTTGGTCATCTCTTCCATTTTCTTAAAAAAAAAGATGCCAGAGTAGTTGTTTGCTTCAGAATTTCTCAAGATTTCCCTTCAGAGCCATTACTTGGTGAAATCCAAGCTTCTGCCTGTGCAGAGTGTGTGGGGCTTTCAAAGGGAAGGATGGCAACCACATGCAGATGAGCCTCAGCCCCCGTGTTCTCGCTCTTGCTGATCTGGATGTGTGCCATGGCAAGCCTGCCGCGTATTTCTCTGCCTTATGCTCACACTGCCAGTGGGACTCATAGATCTGTGGTCTTCCAGGAGATGGAACGGTGCTGATTTTTTCTGATGTAACAACTGAGAACATTGCTTGTACTTGCTCCTAGTGACAAGGTTTTCACTGGTGAAGAGTCAGTTGGCTCCTTGGGCTGTGGCCCTGAGATACCCCATGTGGGTTTGACCATGAGCACTGATGGGATTGGAACCCCAGGGGAGCATTCATCTGCTCCTCATTGTTATAGTGCTGCGGAATGTCCCTTCATATAGTGCTCCACAATGTCCCTTCATTCCAGTCATGCCAATGCTGAGTGGCTCCAACTTGCGTATACCTAGCTTTTCCACATGTGATTTTTTTCATGAAATTCTTTGCTTTTGCTGAATTTGCCATGTTGGATGGGAAAACTTCCCAGTGATCTCCAATCAGTAATATAGCACAGGTCTACATGTTGGTGAAAGAGTGTCTAACACAACTGAGATAGCTTTATAACCAGTGTAAAAGAGCAGAGCTTCTTTGTGTTGTTTTATTTTTCCTTATTTGTTCAAACTCTCCAGTTATTGATCTCAATCACACTGTTCCCTCCACCTCTGCCCAAGGATTAAAAAACGAAGTGACAGTAAGCGTAAGGCAGACACGGGATCTTCCAAACAGTCTAATCCTCCTCCTGCAGTGTGGGTAATTACGTGGCACTTCTGTTTATTTTAGCAGGCTGTTATCTCTCTGAACAACTCTGTTAGTGACCTCACTCTCCCAGAGGGCAGCTGTGACATCATCAAATGGCGATACTGCTTCCTGATAATTTTAACCCCTGTCATAACCAGTTATAAATTCATAGAGTCTTTGGGTTACTCTGCAACCTTCTGAGACGTCCTCATTATCTTTTTATAGAGCAACATATCTGCTTCACCTGACTTGTCAGTGCCTGTGGAACAAAGAGTGGATGCTAAATAAACTCTGTCTATCCCGGCATCCCTTACAACTGTTACAAATCCCTTACAAATTCAAAGTGCATTAGTAAATGGGAATATGTGGAGATTTAGCTTTCTAAATATATTCATTATTTTTTTTTCAGTTCCATTAAATTTGTCAGCTCAGCAAGGGTGAAACATGTAGTACCACCTCAATACTGGGCATGTTGAGTATGGTGTTTACCCAGTAATATTTACATATGAATGCTGTAGACTTCCCGATGTCTAAGAATGAGAGATCAGATCATGACTTGGAAATCTTCCAGTTTCTGGATATGCCGCTCCCAGCATTGATAACTTGGCAGTGATTACAGTGTTGATGCTTACAACCTCTGGTAGAATAACAATCATTTCTAATATGAATTATATAGCTTTTACAATCCCAGGTTGACTGTGAAGATCTGGTTTGATAATTGTTTGCATAATTCAAATTGCTGTCTTGTTAAGCTCATATTGTACAGTGAGCTCATTGGCAGTAACATCTAAAAAATAAATAAATCACTCCAGTTAAACTGGAAGGTTTGAACTTCATTGCAGAAATTCCAACACTGTATTGTTCTGGCAGCCTTTATCTTTCCATCGTCCTCCAAGCATCTGCAAAATAGAAGCAATGGATTTTTTTCTTATATACAAAATGTCAAATAATTTACTTTGAATACAAATAATCACCCTCTGTGGCCTCTGTAGAGAAAGAGTTGGAATTTTTACACAAAGCTGTAGACAGGTAAAGAAGGGTCCAATGTTTTCAGATGGCTATGCTGGTAGAATCAAGGGTGTTTTGCCTTGTTCTGTACTGTTGTAGTAAATGGACCATATTCTTGTATAATTTGTTATCCCAATGGAGCCATGAATCCGGGGATAGATTTTTATCTTTACATGATTCAGACAGACTATATTTATCAAGAAATTTTTGGAACCATTACTGACTTTGCAGTGAGGGATTTTCAACTCCTGAATATATATACATGGAAAACTGCACTTCTACATTTGCTCCATGCTTTTCCTCCTGTAAGGTTTTGTGTATGCCCTAAAATGGCTGCACAATAATCCAACAACTTGTTCATAACCCAAAAACACAGTGGAATCTATTAATCA
Source organism: Numida meleagris (assembly GCF_002078875.1). Taxonomy (NCBI): domain Eukaryota; kingdom Metazoa; phylum Chordata; class Aves; order Galliformes; family Numididae; genus Numida; species Numida meleagris. The sequence continues at coordinate 6,158,354 of NC_034425.1, forward strand.
GATGCAAATGCTAGCACACAGGTATGTGCATCCAGTGTGTATAAAAATAGTGTTTTGAGGTGCTAAAGCTCTTGAATAGCTCTGAACGACTGCAGCACGTAGTTAGAAGAGAAATCCACAGAAGAAGTTGGGCCGGAATGTGGCCCAATACACAGTTTACAATGAGGGCAGTGAGGCACTGGCACACATTGCCCAGAGAGGTGGTGGGTGCCCTGTCCCTGGAGACACTCAGGTCGGGCTGGATGGGGCTCTGAGCACTGGTGGAGCTGTGGGTGTCCTTGCTCATTGCAGGGGGTGGGACCAGATGGCCTTTAATGGTCCCTTCCAACTCAAACGATTCTATGATTCCATAATTCACCAGGCAGGCAAAAGAAGCCAGAATCTATATGAATCAAAGAAGTCCAAACTTGAATTAGGATTTGGCTAATATTCACAGCCACAACCCTGGTGATCAAGACTTGTTCTCTGTACACAGGAAGGAGAACATGTACACAGGAACACTCCAGAAATCAGACATTCAATTGGACGGTCGGCTCCTCACTTCATACAAACACATTGGCTGATTTGATTTATTGTTGCTCTCACTTTCTGTAAGATTTTGATGTGAATTCAACTCCAGAACAACTTGGTCAGGAATATTGGCTTCTGGTTAGAAACTCTGACCAAGAGTGGATGGTGTTAGTTATTCCTGAGTGTGCAAAAGCAACATAAGCTCATTTCAAAGAACACTTGGCACAGGAATATCAAGTGTTAGTGCAACTTACTCCAGCTGAGAGTCATTATTTCCAGTGGCAGTGGAAAACCATTGAGAGCTCTCATGGGAAATTGTACAAAATGTTATGGCAGGAATAATATTAACCCTTGCCACTGTTTTATGTGAAATTTCCAGTCACAGCCAAACTTTGCTAGGAAATGATTCCAAGATTTTAGAAAATGACACTTTTGCCACCCATGATTTTCTAACGTAGAAAAGGAAAATGTTAAACCTGTTGCTCAATCTGCTCTCTTGCATCCAGGGTAGGGAGCTAAAAGAGAAAAGCAGTTTCTGCTCACTGCTGGACTTCACTGCCGGTAAGGAAAAGGCAAGGAATGGAATAGGCTCTCTTGGAAGGAAGCAGCTCAGGAGTCAGGGAGGGATGGGGGAAATGGCATGCTGAAATATCATGCAAAGATCTGATTTAAATCTTCAGACTTCTGTTTCTTCTCTAGAAATCAACATGAGATAAGGGATTTCGATGCACTAGAAAACTAAGTCATTTAGTTAACTATTTAAACAGTTAAAAGCAATCTTAGGAAGGCCCATCGTTTAAAAGTCCCTGTCTTCTTCCACATGTGAGACCTAGAAGAATGACAATGTTAAATTAGGTTTAAATTAGTTGCCCATAGCAGTAGGGGTGAATCCAGGCACAGAGCTCAAAATTTAATCAGATTCTGTGTATTTCAGCTGAGATTTCTCATGAACTGTAGACAGACGTCTGCTCAGGTAGCGCATTATTTTGTAATTTAATTAAAACAGCTCTCCTGGAAGAAAAAAAAAAAAGGCAAAAAACCCCAGAAACCCATAACACACAAAAGCTAACTGCTTAATGAATGCTTTCTGTCAATAAACATTGGGAAGAATGGTACACATACTGCCGTAATGGCATTAATAGTAATCCAGAAAACAGTACTTCACTGATTCCCCTTTGCCAATTCAGCCAAGCAGCAGAAATATTGACTAGAAAATGTAACCTAACTCAGAGGTAGGAATTAGGCTTGTTAAAAAGTGTGATTGCTGCATTCATATTTTTCAAAGCAGTCTATGGTTACTGTTTAGAAATGCAGACACCCCCCTCCACCACCTTTATAAGCCTGCAGTTTTGCTATCATTAATAAAGCCAAAAAGGAGAGGTGGGGCCACATGTGGTGTCAATACACTTTAATTAAGTGTAATAATTCCCCTTTTCCTGAGGTAGACGTGCTAAGACAGATTTCTCTTCAGAGATTTATGCCTCGCCGATGTATTTCTCAGCTTTTCCCTCTGCTTCGTGTGCAGAGCATCAGTGCCCTCTTTGGGAAGACCGTGATTCTGCAGCAGCGTCCAAGGCAGCAGTTTCGAGTATTTCTACACGTCTGCTCTTTTCAAAAGAGCTTTTAGAAAATGAAACTAAGTCTGGAGCAAGGGGCCATTTCACCTTGAGCTCCATCGCACAAAGCACATTGCAAAGCCTCAGCTGGATGCCAGCTGCTCTCTGGGGAATCTATTCCAGAGCATGACATTGATAATTTAACTGGAAGAACGAGCTGGGGGCAATGGAATACATGTATGTACGCGTTGCTGGCTCTGGATCTTCCATCAGAGCAGGACATCCCACTCTGCAGCAATATCCCAGTCACCTTCTTCTTCTTGATCCCATGGCCTAAGGAACGCAATGAGTGGGGCATGACCACTTGGCCAACATGGGGCCGTCAATGCTGTGATCAGATTTGGGCTGAAAAGCTGCAATAGTCAGATCGAGCCGAATTTAGTGGGACACAGATCCTTCAAAAATCCCACATAAGATAATCAGGTATTTGGTTCGGTGAGCGAGCTGTGCACTGAAATGACCAAAATTCTGTGCAGCGCCATGGCTTCAGCTATCTTGGGTTAAGTCTTGTAGGGAAGTGTGCCGGAAGATTTATCTTTCCATGACAAGATAACTTACAGAATTACAGTGTGGGGCTGGCAAGCTCAGTACCAAAACATAGGTCCGAGGGGATGCGTTGTTGTTGCCTTTTAGCTTAGTTGTTGCAGAGGGCTGCAGTCCCAGTGTTCCTGGCGTTGTGTGCCCAGGTCACCGGCAGCAGCCGGAGGGATGGAGCTGATCACAGCATCGTGCAGGAGCGAAGGGGAAGACTGAATGGCAAGGACGGGATTTTCAAAGTGATCAGAGGCAGATAGCAACGTACAAAGCTTGGGATTAAAGGCACTATTGCTCACTGGAGGTCACTTTTCATCCTGAAGGATAATTCTTGCCTGCTGCTGGCTTAAAAACGCCATCTCGCATTCAACATCTGTTTTAGCAATCTCTTCCAAAAACAAAACAATATTCCCCCAGCGATTGTGGTACAACAACACAACCCCCTCTGCTCCTGCCTGATACCGGGAAGTGCCCCGCTGTGCTGCAAACCTTGCCCTGTGTTCGTGCGCTGTATTACCCCCAGACAAGTCAGGGGGCTCTCTCACTTACACATTAAATACTTGGGAAGGATTCACCTGGGACCGGGGCTGAACAATTTTGCTGAAGCGAGGAAACTTACAGGAAAGTACTCAGCAGACAGACGGTGTTCGGGGAAGAAACAGATCCTGCAGAAGCTTTTGCTGGATGCTCAGTATGCATCAGATAAGCAGGAACTGTAACATCAGCCAACTTTGGTTGTGCAGCACTTTGCAAGCAGTGGCAGATCCTGATTAATCCATTGGATGAATAGTTTAACCCAAAGTTTAAGTCTGCTGAAAGCACGTGCAGCACAGCTCCAGTAGAAAGTGCTACTTCAATTCTCAATCTGATTGTGCCATCCATGGAAAATAGAGCAGGAGTGCCCAAACCTCCAATTGCAGGAGCAATCTCCCCATGCTGGAGCTTTGTTTCTAATTCCAGTATCACCAGAACCAGAGAAATCTGATTACTGCGAGTGGCATTGTTACTTAGAAAGTGGAAGAGTGTCAGATGATGAAACTGGGAGAAAAAAAGAAAGGAGCAACCAAACCAACAGGAATGATTTCTTTCTAGTGTTACAAGACTGAAGAATTTAATCAAATATCCGTATCTCACCAGACAAGAACTGTCAAATCTGTGTAGGAGTTGAAACTTTTTGCAGAGGTAGGTGTGGAAGAACTGTGTCCAACCCACATTGAACACAGACCTTTGGCATTTAATGAGTGGCAGAGGAAAGCTGAAAACAAAAAATCCTGAAGAAAATGGCATCTCCTCCCAGGGCTTTTCCAAGCCAGACTTCCATTACAAGTCAGGCTCAGATCCAATGTGGGAAAAGAGCCATTTTAACGTGCATAAATGATTTTAGTTCTGCTTGAAGCAATGAAAATCCTGTTCTTGTGGCTGCCATGCACGCACGTGCAGCCTAAATACGCTGACAACGATTTGAAGCTGTAAAACTCAGCTATTCACCTAGGTCCCCTATTTCTTTCTTTCTTCTTCTCTATCATCTGCTGCATATATATTTAACTCTGTGGCTACTGAACATTTTTTGACCTGGGTCTGTCCAGTACTTAGGGAAACTTGTTCATTTTCCTTACAAATTTTGATCCTTCTATAACAGTGTCCAGAAGGAAACTCTGAAAACCTGCTATCAGCCTGGGACAAACCTTACCTGCTGCTAATGTACTCCAGAACGCAGACTATCACACCTGTTTTTTGTCCTGTTGTTCAGAAAAACAATGTATTCCCCCCTCCTTCCAATCTATAGCACATTTCCTAATCAACTGCAAATAATTTCCTTTCAAAAGACTGCAAAATGCCTATTTTATTGTGTTTTTTATTATATTGCTTCTTACACTGAATTGATAAAAATATTGCATGTGGTGACAAAATAATTACACTTCTTAAGAGAAGCACTGAGATCTTTTTATTTTTTTATTTTTTGAACACAGCATGATACATCAGACACATCATAGTGCAAGAGGGTAGATTTAGTCTAGGTATTAGGAAGAAATTCTGTACTGTGAGGGTGGTGAGACAATGGAACAGGTTGCCCAGCGAGGTTGAGGATGCCCCCTCCCTGGAAGCATTCAAGGCCAGGCTGGATGGGGCTGTGAGCAACCTGGTCTAGAGGGAGGTGTCCCTGCCTATAGCAGGGGGATAGAAGGGAGGTTGGAACTAGATGATCTTAAAGGTCCCTCCCAACCCAAACAAGTCCATGATTTTTTGCTTCTATATTTCTTATTTCAATTTAACACTTTCTTTAAATTCCATGGCACTTTAGGATGGCCAATATCTGCATCCTGATATTGCTAGCTATGCTTTAGAATTTGTTCTTGCATTCCATATTTCTGAGGCTGATCCAACCTAGCACACTTGAATCCAAACATCCCAGTTGAGGGGAAACTACAGCTCGCCTTGGCGGCCAGCAGCAGAAGCAACCCGTGCCCTACAGCTGTGGAAGAGGTGCTTGCAGTCTGTGAATCCATCCTCAGCTGAAACTCACTAGTCATATGTTTTATATGTTAAACATTTAGTGTTATGTTCAGCCTTTTTCCAAAGCCCCGCCTCGCCCCTGGAATGCCCACCTCCATGGCCTGTTTCCTTATCCCTGAGAACCAGGGCACTGGACATACTCTTGTGTGGATTTCATCCACCCTTTGACATCAGCCCCTCAAGACTCTCTCCACCATCAGTCAGGGTGCTGGGTCAGTGCTGCAATGAAAATTGAGCATAACAATATTCCACCGCTGCCTTCTTGACTGCTCAAATTGTGAGCTGAGGATGTTCTTCAAGCACCATGTTGTTACAGGGCTGTGTGGCAGCTTTGTTTCATTAGAACAACAGAGTGTTAAAATTGCCTTCACCAAATCACCCTTAAATATCTGGACTCTCAAGGACGGGTCCTTGAAAGAGAAAGCCATAATCAGGAGGAAGCCAGCTATGGCTCAGATTTTATAATGTTTTCCTGCTGTTATTTTCACCACAGGCTGTTTTATACTCCCCACATCTTTTTTTTTTTCTCCATGAAGCTGCATTTAAGGTCACATCTGTTCAGGGCACGTAATGATTTTTATGACAGTCTTCCAGAGAAATGGAGAACTTGAAAGAGGGAACTGCAGTTAGACAGGAACGTATCAGGGAGGATTTTTCTCCATCTTGAGACATTTTCTCAGGTTGATCTCAGATGGTTTATCCCTAAGCAAGCAATTGTCTAACAGGAGCCAGAGAGTGAAAGCAGCTGGAAGTGATGGAGAAGCACAGACACCAGAGCAGCAGCTTATCAGTGAGATGCTATAGGTTTACCTCTCACTGAAACCCAATGCGAAGGACCAATGTGACACAAGCATTTTGAAAGTAGAAAAGCTGCAAACAAGAAAAAATAAAAAGTTTGTCCAAAAAAGTCATAAGTTTAAAACATTCTAAAAGCTGGAAAGATCAGGGATTAGCAAGATCTATAGCCTATCACATAATATCTCCAGGGTGTGTGTAGGAGATGGGATTGCTCTGTTCTTTCAAAGTACTGTTATTTGCTGGAAATCTCCTATGCATTATGAAGATATTTCCAATAAATCACAGGATCCTTTTCATTCTTGCCTGGCTCCCTCAGCTGTGAAATGACACGACACGACACGACACGACACGACACGACACGACATGACATGACATGACATGACATGACATGACATGACATGACATGACATGAGGTGGGTGACTTCATGCCATCACCATGTGTCTGGGAGGGCGTTGGGCTGATGGGGACATGGGTTCAGGTGATGGTGGGACTGCAAAAAGCAGCAAAAAGAAACTAGTTTGTTGTGAAAGGACCCAGATCTGGTATGGCAAGGAATGCTTTACTATTGCTCGATGTATTGTCCCATGCTGCCTTTAATAAGGTTCTATTAGCTGATATGCTCTGAGAGCAATTCTTTATCACTGGATTTGTAGGACTTTTTACAGACCCTGTTTGATCTTGGACAAAGCAAACATTTGATTTTCTTTATCAAATAACCCCTAAAACCATTTACAGGCTTCACGGTAAACAGAGCCCTTGCTGAGATTAAAGCTCTAAAGTAGAAACATGGAAAATATCAATTGCAATAAAAACGCTGCCTTTCAGTGAGCGTAATGATTACATCGTGCATGTGGTGTTCATGTCCTGGCCTGCATTAATGCTGTCTGCAGAGTGGAGAACACGCTTTAATGCCAGAGCTCCTGTGATCCATGCTCTGAGTCGTCACAAGGCAATGAGTTCGAGTGAGGGCCCACAGCGTTCCTGCTGTAATTAGCTGTTACTTAATGCTTTAATGCATCACCTCCTACACTGACTATAGAAACATCTTTCCTCTTAGGATCAAATAATGAGAAATTTTTAAAGAGCACAAAGATGATCACAGAAGTGTCCACCCAACGCTGTGCTGTGGCAGACCTTCCTCTGTTCTCTATCTGTTGGTTTTGGACACACTTCTGTCTCAGGGCTCTGACTGACTGCTCAGCTGCTGCAGCTGAATAGAAAAGTCAGGGGGAACTTCTGCTGGCGCTAAGTATGGACTGAATCAGAGACTGGTAAATCTTCAGCTCCAGCCTTCTGCATTAGCTGTAAGGGGGTCTAGTTCCCTTTCCCCCCTGCCTTTTGCTTTTTTAATCCAAATAGACTCCAGAATAAATTGCTACCAAATGAGAACAGTAGCGTTTTAAGTCCATTTTCTACCAGTGCAAACGAATTCGGAAAGAGCAAAGCAGGAGTTTTCTAGGCTGTCCTCCTCCAGTGCAACGAGCAGGTCACATTGTGGAAGTGCTGCATGAAATTATGGCAGCTGACTTCTGGGAGCTCTACTGGTAGCTCTATCATTCATGTTTAGCCTCCTGTGGGTGCATTTTTCAATTGATATCCCTTAAATAACCTTAATTATGTGTATGTTAAAGTGCCTCATACAGCAGGGAAAATTGAGGAAGACACTTATTAAAAAGAGGCACCAGCACATGTGGTATTATTTTTACAGTCATCTAGTGTGTTGATATAAAGTATTACATTTGAGTCAAACCTCATTTGCGTGAGTAGTTAAAGTGAAAACTGATCTGTCTTTGCATTGTGGCTCGAATGGCTGTCCAATTAGCGGAATGATTAGCCCGGCTAATATCAACAGAACCATTCCTGTGTCAATTTGACAGTTACATCACCACACAGTTTTCAGCCACTTCCTGAGGGTTTCTGAATCAGCCCCAAGAAAACTGCAGCCCCACAAAATATCCCCACGGAGAAGGCATGTTTCGCAAGTGTCGTTTCAGGAAAAGCCAGAGAACGGTTTCTTATGGAGGCCAAATATTTGTGCTGACATTTTTTCACAATTTTCCAGTGTTTTTTCTAAACATATGATCTGTTGTTTTCAGCTTCTGCTTCTGGAAAGACTGCTGAAAATTTGTTTGTTTTTACTGAGATTTTACTTGACCTTGAATGCAAGTTATTACTTGAGCTACTGAATAGTGGTTTATGCTGTTGATATGTTTGCCATAAATCATTGCAGAGGAGTCTTAAAGGTGCACAGGAATATTTATTTGTTTTACTTAAAAAAAAGAGAGTGCTTTAAATTCCCAACCATTTGCAGGACACGCTTTTTGCTTACGCAGAAGGTATACAAATAAATAACTCCTTTTAAGAATCTCCATCCTTGTTTATCATGTGTGGTTTGTTACTTCTCTCACCTTTTCCTTTCAAGCAACGCCAGGAAAGCAAACACATCTTTATCTGCTACTGGACAAGTCAGCCTCTTTGCTCTCTCTTTGCTGCAAGCTGAGATCAGTTTGCAGCCCTTCCACCTGCTCCTCCATCACATTCATACACTGAACACCCTCCTGCAGACACAGGAGCCTGCCTGCCAATGCGTTTAGAAGCTTTGTAAGTGCTCTGGTTTGAAAATAAAGAGGAAAGAATTGTGTTCTTGAAGGAAGCATTTAAGCATTGCTGAATGAGTCTGTTTTTCGGTAAATTTTAAGCAACTGCTTCTGAAAAAAAAAAAAAAAAGTAGTGTTTAGAAGGGGATCCCAGCTGGGTATCTGAGTAATACCAAAAAGTAGCTAGGCATCCCAATTTCCTACCTGTTTTCTTATATACTTGTGCTGATTGTATCCACTTAGTTGTCACAGTTGCTTACTGCAGACAATACACCTGGAAGATACCGTGGAAACATCAACATCTTTCAAAGAGGCTCATCTCCATCAGCTGTGTCTCTGTCACTGCTCATGAGATGTCAGGCAGACACATTCCAAGTCAAGGCCTAGACCGCAGTGTTTCCTTCAGTGTTCTGTATTACTGTTTTCCCCATCTTCTCTTCCCAGCCCCAAGAAAAGTTCATTGCACTAAATGGAAAAATTTAAACAATTTGTTCATGTTCCTGACAACTTCTCTTGATCGCGTTTATACATTGTTCTTAAAAGTAGAGTTGCTATGAAGAAAAGGTAGTGATTGTCCTGCCCCGAGAATAAAGCAGAAAAGAATGAACCCGGGTAGCCCAGGAATGGTTTTCAAATAAACAATTCTGCAGACATACAGGAGATTTTTGGTAAAACAGTCAGTAGGCCCAGGAAGCACAGACACTTCCCTAAAGTGGCTGATAGGCACATCCAGTCCCACGATGGCAAGGCACTGACACCAGTTCTAAATTTGGCAGTGGCAAATCCAAGATGCCACCAATGGCAGTGAGCTATAAATGCTTTTTCGAATAACTTTGGCACCAGCACTGGGGACCTGTTCTAGATTACCACCAGTGCTGCTATGGATGTCTGGAATTTCTTCCACGGTTTTTCCATTCCAGGCTCCCTACTAAGATCCACGTTGGAGTCTATAATTATTAGCTCTAGAAAAAACTTTTTTGCAGTGTTAATACTGCAGCTAATTTTTTGGTTCTTTTCCACAGCATGAACCTGGATTTAATCAGCTTCCTTTTGTGGTTATATCATTTACATTTACCTTCAAGGTGCGAAGTGAAGCCAGAAAAGCACAATGAGTTCTTCCTTCATTAAGTAAAGACAGAAAATGACTTCAGGTACCAACACCAACCAAAGTAATCACATTTAATCATCTTTAATTTGTTCATATATTACATTTTAGTTGGTGTTATTTTATCAGCCTGCCATCGTCTCACTTGCAGTGAAAACTTCTCTCCTTCCACCAAATACAAATAATATCTTTTTTTCCCCCCATGTATTTATTTAATAGGAAATTCTTCATTTTATTTAGTCCCAAAGGATTCCCCTGTGGGATGTCCTTTGGTAAGACAGGAAGCCAAAAACACAAACTGTGTTCATAGTATGGAACAGTAAAATTGCTTCAAATCCACAAGATGTTTTTTGTTTTGAAAGTGGCTAAATGTGTTTTATTGTCAGGCATCATGCCCCATTATGCTGGAAATGCCCAGGAGTGGCGTTCTTTCCCCTCCATGCCCTAAGCTGACATTGACTGAAATCCTTCCATTAGAGGGGTTTATAACAAGCAGAATTAGGTTGTTGCTTTTAGTTCAAACACATACCCCTTCATTTCCTCTAATTTTATACAATGTAAATAAATACTCAGTGGGGCTTGGAGGCTACTGGAAAGCGCTGAATGCTGATCATGTGTTCTAAATAAGGCACTCCCAAAAAAAGCAATGCCTTTAGGCTGGGGAAGGTAATTGTCAGTTGTTGAGGAGAGAGGTCGAGGGGTGCAAGTGGGCTTTTTCCTGTATTTGTCCGAGAGGATAAACAGCAGGGAAGAAATGCTCTGCTAAAATAAAGCAAAGCAAAAGTATGAGGAAAATAGATGACTCCCCTGTTAGGTGGCAGAAGGTTTACTTAAACTGAACTGCTGGGTATGGTCTTTGCTCGACAAAAGAGGATGCTTTTCTCTCATGGAACTCCTGCTTTTTCCTGGAGTCACAGCCTTCCAAGAGTGGAAAAAAATGCTTTGAAAAGATTTGTTGCCCACACCAACTTTGAAGGTGTTGAAAAGGGAGCTCAAAACCGCATGGTTTTCTGTCCTCCAGGATTAAACCTGTTCCCTTCACTACGAAGCTCTTTTTTCACTATTGGCCTGTAAAACATCCGTACAAGCAAGAAAAGGTAGTTTAAAATGTCTTATTTGCAACAGTCTTAATAATTAAGTGGCGTTAGAATAATGAAGATTTTGTCACCACTCAGTCTCTAGTCCAGGAAACGGATGTGTTTCCAGTTGGAGCCTCAGACCTGAAAGTCTCCCTTTCTCCACATGACTGGTTCAGACACCAAGACTTCAGAGCATGGAACACATATCAGTTTCATTCAGTTTTGCTCCTCTAGATGAAGGGAAAATTAAAAGCAAATACCATCCCAGAATTTATAGAGAAGTTATTTGTGGGAATATTTTGCTGATCACAAATAATGTTCTCCCCCCATGTACTCAAGCTGGCAAAAAGAAGCTCAAAAACATTAAATAAATTCATGACCTCAAACTATGGAATGGTTTATCTCAGCAGAATAGTGTCTCTATTCTATTCCCATTTGTTTTCTAAATTGTTTAATTCAAGGCACAGCCTTCCTTTAATTTTAGTTTTTTTGGCTGGCTTTGAGAATTTTAAAGAGATCGTAACGATCCTTAAATCACAGATAACTGAACCTATAAAACACAAACTCTGGTCTCCTCATAATGTCATCTCCTGCCAGCTCTCTGTCGGGAATGATTTTCAGTCAATTTGATCTTCAATAAATAATAGGCTAGGTAAACAGGTGAACTCACAGTAGGTGGACAAATCCTCTCACCCCTTCCCTAACGCAGATGTCTCCCAGGGCCAGCAGGAGGGACCGTTATGAGATTGGCAGGCCATACAGCTGTGTCCATTGCACTTTTTCAGGGACTTAAATAGCCCTCAAGTGTGATTTTATACTCTAAAACATCCTAAAATATGACCACATCCTAAATGCATTAAAGATTGTTCCAGGGCCCCCGTGGTTAAATGGAGGAACCAATATCCTTGAGTAGCTCTACAAATAGGAAAAGAAAACGACATCAAATGTCTAGAAGACTATCATGGTGAAGAAAAGGATATGCGTATTTTGCTTGGGTTTAAGGAAAGAATAGGAAATCAAATATCTTGCCAATATCTAGGTTCGTTTCTTGCTGTGCTTTGGGGCAGAAAGGGGATAATGAAGGCTGATGAAAATGAGCCAGAAACTATCTTGCAACACCTTAATTCCTTGGACTGTCTTGAGAAACAAGATGACAGACAAATAAATAGACAGCCTCATACTTGCCTAAAGGCATGCTGTTCGTCAAATTTACACCTAGATCTTTATCTGACAAGAACTTAAATTTTCCTTAGATTTTCTCTTATTGCAAATTCAACCCTAAGGAGCATTCTCTGTGATTTCCTTGGAGTATCACACTAAAATAACTCTTTTTTTTCCCTAACAGCTTTACTAACTCAAGATTCATCCCGTAGTACGTTATAGTTCCAAAGTATTTCTGATGGATAGGAGAGATTAATATAAGCAGTTGATCCTTTAAGACAGTTTTAGCTGACTAAAAGTCAGATACAGAAACCTGGTTTTATAGACTCATTCTTTTCTTTATGGGTTCTATTCATATAACTACGTTTCATCTCGTTTTCAACTTAACATCATTGTATTCGACATGACTGGCTGTTTCTAATTTGAATTTTACAAAACTAATCAGCAAAGCCAGGTAAAATCTATCCAAAAGGAACAAACTAGCTCTGTCTATCAGGGAGACTCGATGGACTGTACGGACTGTCAAACCCTATAGGACGTCAAACCCTACAGAACAGCTAAATGAAAACAGATGTGTTCAGCCCCTGTTCAGTGCTACCTTCAACAGGAACAAAGCAGGTGTTTGGCTATTATCAGCTAAGCTGAAAAGTCTGGGCTGTTTTTTCCTTATCATAGGCTTTCAAACAACGTGCTTGCAGAATAAAATTAAACTCATTCCCACTCAACACTTGAGAGATTTCAGTCTCACTTTACCTGCCTTTCCACTCCATATTCCTTTCGTGACTTTTCCCCTTTTTGGTCTGAGGCCCAACAATTTGCTGAGCAAGGTATCCAACCCAGTAATGGGACATAATCCAGTGCAGTGGGTGGTTGGATAGTACTGGGGAGAAATTTGAACTAGTCTTGTCAAAGTAAAATTGCTAATGTCAGTTATAAAAGCTTTTTGTCTATTTTTTTTCCATGTCTTAGAATTTGTTCCTTATTTTTCTCAGAAATTCTGAAATCTTGCATGGCTTCATAAGCTTTTACATTCGCTTTAACCGATCCTGTTCTGTGAATTGAAACTTTGGTTTATGAAATTCCTTTTGATCTGCCTCCATGACTGCCATTCCTGAGCTGTGCAGTACATCTGTACTCCCTGGGATTATTGTTGTGCTAAAACCCAGAAGGCTTCACATCTACTGGAAGAAGCATTTCTTAATTTCATGAGTGCATCCTGGGCTGGAACTGCTCAACACTACGTTAATAAAGTTAAAATAATAGTAGCAGTAACAATAACAGTAAGAATCCAACATTATATCATGAATTAAGATTTAAATCATCATGCTTTGGAGGACTTCATTAAAAATCCAGTTACCTCTAATCTTTCCATTAGGTTCATAGTGCTTTATTTGTTGCGTATTACTGTTGCGAAGTACTGAAATACATCTAAAGGAGTGGGTGGTTAACGAGGCCTAGCATATAACATGCTGCTGGAGATCAATAAATGTATTACAGGAGAGTCACATAACGTTTAAGGAGGATTAAATTGGCAGAAGTATAAAGGAGATGCTTTAAACCTGAGATACATTGATTTTTCTATCAGTTTCACTGAGTATTGACTTAGAAATATAGGAAGAGGTGATAATTTTTTAATAAGCATTTAAACATAGTTTAGAAAGCTCTAGGAGCTTTTCCATAAAGAAACAATTTGTTTCTTTTGCTATTTTTAATACTCTTGTGGCTTCTTTTATGGCTTAAAAGAAGTAACCTAGTCTGTTCTGCAAAAGTAGAACTCTTGACCTCATCTGCAAATGGAAATGATTCTGATCTCATTTACATCATTGTCTCCAGATCGGTTTATTCTGAGACTCCATGACTTAGTTGGATTGTCAGCAAGAAAGAGAAGGAGAGAAAGGAATACTGGCCTTGGAGCAAATTTCTTCCCATGGTTCACTGAAAGCATCCTCCCCATCTGCTTTCTCTTTTATTCACGTATTAGTTACACTATTTCCTGGATCCTGCTTTCACAGTTTCCTTTGCTGTTATGTGGTCAGTATAATGTATTGTAATGAAGCATAGGTAAAAAGAGTCTGTAAACTTGAGCTGGATGAATCTGGCCAAAATTTATCTCCTTGCAAAGTTGATATCAGGGAGGTCTGGAGGATGGGTAGGTGGCATAGCCCACGTAGTACAGTGTTGGCCACCGTAAGTAGAGGAAATGCAAATAGCCAAGTCACTTGTCATTGCATTTATTTGTGCCTTCTCTGCAGTCAGCATTCGAACAGATAAGCGAACAGTAATTTGTTAACAGATACTCTATCGTGTTAAAAGTAATTTATTTTGGTTTTCATTATTACAGCAGTGTCTTTGCTCCCTGTTCTTCTATAGCTTTTTCCTTCCAGGAAAGTGAAATCGTATCGTACAATGTTTCTTAATTCCCTGCCATAGCAATGAGCATGGGCTCAGGCCCCTACTGAGCATTTCACGAGCACAATGACATTTAGTAGCATCAGCTTTGGTTTCTATATAATTGCAACCTAAGAGCCTGGGATTTGGCTGCATTGAAAAAATCTACCCCAATATAAATAAATTTGAAAAAAGTCAACAACATCTGAATAATCTATTAGATATCCATTCTCCTGTATTTTTTCAGTGCTCTTTGTCTCTGTTGGTTTCCACAGTTTGCAGTGTGCCTCTTTTCCTCGTCAGACCGTAGCCCCTTCCCTACAGCTTCTCACTTACTGAACTGTGCAAGGCAACAGGCTGAGATTTCCCATTTCATGAAGGGACAAAGGAGCACCATCAGACAAGCTTTGGCCATGAGACTCCTTTCTCACTCTGAGCCAAATCCCCCTTTGTCCCTCCAGATCAGGTTTCGGCAGCCAGCTGGTGCTTTGCCTGTCCGCTACACGCTCTTGGCATCCTCATAGAGCAGCAAGGGCTGCGTGTGGCTGAGATGCAGCAACCGCTGGCATCTCTGGCATGGGAATGGCTCCTGAGGGTCTCCAAAGAGGCAGGTGCACCTCAGCAGAGCAGCACCATCAGCAAACCAGGCAAAGCCATTCCCCTTGCGCCTTCCCCTTCAGTTTGCCCTTTGGTGTACCTTTGGTTCAGCTCGAGCACTAGACCTCAGGGTGCATTGTATTTTGCACAGTGAACAATAGCCATTCCTATGAGCTGTTCATTACCCAACACAGGAGCTTTATGCTCCTTGCATGACTCTGAACCCCCCTGGTGAGCAAATGACTGAAATTTCCACACTCTGAAACCTGGATAAGAAGTGCTGAAAATCTTGCTGGAATAATCAAAGACACCTGTCACTGGTAGAGACCATTTTCAAGTCAAAGCACAGCTCTAATAGAGATATACAGGATCATCAGAACTGCTCATAAAACTAAGGCGAGGATTTTGTTTTTCTCCTTATGGACGAAGTGTTCGTATTCGCTTTCCTCTCATTCAGAAACAGTTCAATCACTTTGCTGGAAGTATTGAGTAAAATGTTCTTTAAGATGTTAAATAGGTTCTCCCTACCCTCAAGCATTCGCCAGCATTTGCCCCTAAAATGAAAGTTTAGGAGAATTTTGAGGAAATGAAACATTCATGAGATTTAGCCAAAGCTCTACATCCTTCTAAGTCATAAATTGTAGCTGTAGAACAGACTTGCCTAGACAGATTTGCCTCTTTCTTCATTTGGATTTGCTGGATCACACTCACTATTTCTTTCTAATTCTTCTAAGAGCAGCTTGAACACTCTGTGCATCCTGGTGCTTCAGCTAAAAGCTGTGTTTTACTCTGTTTTATTTTTTATGAGAGGCTGCCTGAAAATTCCTTCCTTGCAGATCTTGATTTTGAACAGCTCTGATTTGTTGCCGTACTGCTTGCTTCTCTCCTGATTTGCTTCATATGCTATTGATTTTCTTCCTCCCTGCTGCAGTAATCTTCTCATCTGACTGATGTGAGATTTCAGAAGCCTTGCACTGAGGCTTCCTCCTTCCCTTCCAAGAGTTCAACAATCTCCTCTCTCTTTTTTTTTCCTTCCTTTTTTTTTTTCCTTACATCATCCTCATGGCTCACATCCTTTTTCTGCATCTCCCTCCTGATTCATTATGTAACCATGAATCTCTCTTCAAACACAGAACATCTGGGGATGGAGGGAGAAGGGTATAATTACTATAACATGTGGTAAGAACGGCAGATTATTTTGGTATTATCTTTGCAACTTCCTTATATTTCTCTTGCTTCCCTTTTGGCATTGCAGATGATAGAAAGTAGCTGAGTGAAAAGTTTCCTACCAGCTCTCTCCAGAGCCCAGCAGGAAGATTCTTGCCAGCATACTGGTGGGCAATATGGAGAGGCCATCAGCGAGGTCATGGTTTGAAAGGCATCAAATGATGCCACTATTAAGTGCTGATATTATGCTGTTCCCCACCACTGGAGTTTGTACTTGAATAAGTGGCCCTGTACTCCATAAAAGTGAGAAGAAGGGAGCAGTATTTCAATGCCATCAGCACCACCACACCTGGGAGCCCCTGTGAGACATAGCCCTATGCATGGCAATTCTTCAAAACCCCCTTGTCGAAAGGTTTCCTACTGTGAGCCTGGTGTTGTTACTCTTGTAATATTTGGAGCATTACAGGACAAAAATTTCAGCCCTCCCTTCTTTGGAGATGGCCTCCTGCATGAATTCCTTCATGCTGAAGCTATGATAATAGGGAGCGTGGATACATTTGATGACGAAGATTTGTGTTCGGTTTCTTAGCAAAAAGGTTTCCTATGCAAGAAGTTCTCACTGCTGACAGCCAGCATTTTGTGCCAGGGGAGTCTCTGAGATGCACCTCCTTAACCACAGCTGTCAACCCAAAATGCCCACTAAATCTGCATGTGGTGCTGGTGTCCCATAGCACTTGAGATAACTTGGCGATCAGAGATTATGTCAAGCCCTATAAGAGCAGAAAGGAAAAGATAGCTATATTCAGCATCTAAATCTGGGGCTTAGAGTTGTTTGTTCTACATGACATGGTGTTAAGCACGCTGTAGTGTTATCTGCATCCACTAATGTTGAAAAGGAGTGGTTAGCAAATAGACAGGCATGAAATCCTGGTCTCCAACAGCAATGCAAGAAATATTGTTACTCTTTAAAATTAATACTTTAAGATAAGTAAGCTCTGGTCCTATTTTCTGCTTAAGAGTAATGCCAAGTAATCTTGATTGGAGTTTTGCCTTCTGTTGCAACACAAACATACAGAAGTTGTTCCAAAATAAATGCATGCAACTTCTTACAGTTTTGTTTTCTCTTTGTTGCCTTTGCTGTTTGACAAAGGAAATTGCAGTGAAACAGTGGTTACTCTCCCTCAGAGTCCCATCTTTTCCTCCTGTTGTTCTTGATCCCACTGCAGGGACAACTCCTTTGTTGAATTTATGAGACTGGAATAGTTTTTGGAAGAGCCCACAGTGGTGCCATAAACAGAAGCTCCAGCTGAGGGAGAAGCGAGTCTATAAGTGAGCACCTCTTCACAGTCCCCCAGGTTAGCAAGGGAAGTGAAAGAGATTGATAGCTTTTGAGTATCACTGGCATCTGTGTCTATATCCTCTTTTGTTAAACCTTGGGAAATAACAACAGGGACTATATTCCATAATACTTAAACTCAGTGAATAATTCATACTGAAATTCATGTTAAAGAAGTTGACTGTGTTTCTGTTCATGAATTACACATGAGCAGATGTCAATTTTCTAAATATGCTCATTAATAGAAAGTATTCATCAGATAATTTCTGCAAATACTCTTTGGCTTTTTCTTTGATCTGAACTCAGTTTTTTGTAAGAATGTAACATTAAAATTTAAACTATTTCCATTTCATGCAGAAATCAGAGTCTTCTGATTTCTGTTCAGAAATTGTAATAAACATGAATCCAAATTTTCAATTAATATTCTGTGTGGCTTATTTAGTAATAACTGTTTGGCTGAGTTCTGCTAGTTGTCTTATCTGCCAGAATTTTCATGTATCCATAGAAAACAACCACGGCAAAACTATGTTCAGAATCGATACAAATGCAAATATATACATGAAAATTATAGTAATTTTTTCACTCTTTCCCATACCCAAGTAATATCTGCCTGCTGTCCGCATTGTTGTATTCTCCAGGCTTCAAAATGTACTTACTGTACTAAGTCGCCATGTTTAGCTTTATCAGTCCTTAAGGGAAGGATCCACTGTGAATTTTTTCAGCAGTGGTGCAGACATATGATACCAATTTAAGACAAACACCATGTGGGACTCGTTGACCTGGCCCATGGGCTGCAGATCAGGGTTGCTTTGCTGCTATCATATTCACTTCCTCTTGCTTCCAGCTGCTGTAGTTGAGCTCCAGGTTTAGCCCCGATGGGGGCACATGGGGTTACCCGATGCCCTGTTCCCCAGTCCCTTTTCTTGACTCACTGAAACACCACAACATCCCATGGCCTGAATGCTAGCAGCTTACCTTAACCTTTAATATCGAAGCTCCAGTCGATGGGGTATATGTTGAACAAAATCCATGTTTACACTGTGCTGAAAGTGATAAGTAACTCCTGGAGAGTCATTTACTGCCTCATCTCTGCTGAGGGAAATGTATCGAACAATTGGGGGAAATCACTGAACTGCTCAGGCGTGATGCTTAGATCAGCACAGCCATTTCA
The DNA here is from genome assembly GCF_002078875.1 of Numida meleagris. Classification (NCBI taxonomy): domain Eukaryota; kingdom Metazoa; phylum Chordata; class Aves; order Galliformes; family Numididae; genus Numida; species Numida meleagris. The sequence continues at coordinate 6,176,928 of NC_034425.1, forward strand.
CAGGGCAGTTTTTAACCGGACCCAAACACGTGTTCTTCCTTCTCATCATCACTGCTGCATGAAGCTGCTCAGGGATTTGATCCCTTCGAATAGACAAAAGATGAGGAGAGTGACGTAAAAGGGGAGACATACACTCAGGCCTGGAAGTATAATGGTCTCTGAGCTGCTTTGCGTTATGTGGAAATCTTTCCATATGGCCTGGACTGTTTTTTAACAAAATAGTGCAGAGCTGCCAAAGACTCTCAACAGATAAATTTAACCTTGTGTGAAACACAGAGGACAGATCCTTCTCTGGCAGAGCTATGCTGAAAGCCACAGAGAAGCACTGCTTTCCACCAGCCGAAGACCCAGCCTAAAGGATCTGGCTTTAGAGGATGGAAAACCACCACAGAACATAAGCTCACAGCTTGATATACATATTGAAGGCCAGCGGTGCCTGGCGCCTACCAGCTACATGGCGTGCACAAGCTGTACAGCTGATGAGCAGTGAGGAGACACACTAGATGGGGACATGACAGCTAGTGCATGCAGAAACATAGGAAAAGGCATTTGATTTGGTTTTATCTGTCAAACAACAGGATATTTCATATGGTAAGAAACAAGTAAACTAAGCCTGTACTTCTCATCAAAAGCAGGGGAGGATTTGATGACAAGGAGTAGTTTGCTTGCTTTGTTGCTTGTTCTGATTTGATTTGTGGCATGAGATTGATGAGTTTCTCAGGTGCAGTTGAAGGGAGTAGCTGCACAGCACTACTCATTAGATTTATCACAAATCTATACTTGCAGAGAAGCATCAGTGCAAGTACAGCGATGTCCTCTAACTCACAGCTGCAAATATGGAATGTGCATGAATGAGATTTCCTATTCAGACGTATGTTTCCATTTTATAATGACCTTGTGGACAACCTGCCCCCAGAAAAGACACAAACTAAAATCTTTCCTTCGTTTTCACTAGATCTCACATGCTTTAACTATGACAAGGTTTCTTGAAGTCACCACTCTCCTTTAAAAATGTTAGTTTACTGTAAAATAAGTGCTGCAATCTACAGGTGATGCTGTAAGCAAAAACTAAAAACAAAACACGAACCATGTATACTAGTGTATTATACATACTGGTCACTCACAAGTGTATCATTTTTGAATCTGAGAGCCTTTCACAGCTGTAGATCTTAGGTTCCAAAAGTGCTAATATTATTAGAGAATAAAACTAGCCAGAATATAAAATTAGATGCAGACTGACACCTTTCCTCTGCAGGAGAATGTTTATAGTATTGGAGCATTTAGACAAAAGAAGGTTCCCATCCTTCTTCTGCCCAGGGTTCTTCATCCTAAAGAACTTCTCACCCTTGGGAAAAATTATTTAGACTCTTCATAAATTCAGCTGGGCATTTGGCTAGGTTATAGGCCAAAGAATGAAGCATTTAGTTTTTTATATGGGAGAGGATGCAGAAATTGGGTTCTTACAGCCTTATGTAGACATAACAGAGGTATACAAACCTAGCTGCTCGACTGAGGGTTTGGGTTTTTTTCTTGTTAATGCACATAGGAACACACATTTCAGGCCTGCCAATTTTTCCATCCAAAATTTTATTATAAACACAGGCTTTTTCTCACAAACCACAAGGTAACATCTTTCATCTCTAGAGAACCGTTCCCTTCTCTGACAGCAGGACGAGAAACAGCAGTGGTTCACAATGAGTCAACTGAGTGGTTGTCCATAGTGGCACAGACACCATGTTCTTGTTTTGGGTATGAGATAAAACTGTGTCACAGAAGTCGGCAATGCCCTGCAGATGCTCTATTCTGTCTCTCTCCTTTGCTGCAGCAGCTCAAGTTAGTTTTAAAATACCAGCACCAAATTTGGAAATAGATAGATCCAAGTCATTGGTTGCATATTTGAGGGCAAAGCACAGCCACTGAAATGCCATTCATACAACAGTCAGTGCTGTTCAGTGCAACCTTTCAGGTCCCTTTGCAAAGAGAATGATTTCTTGTCTTATGCCCAGTCCGTGAGGTTCCAGCATGTTACAATGCCCTTCGTGAGTACTGCCCCACCCCATGCTCCAATCCTGCAGTAGATGCTACTCTAAATGCACTTGACCTGGAGCTATTATTGCAAGTACCATTCCGTTACATACTTTTGACCTAAACATCAAGACATTAAAACAAAAGCACTATTGTATTTTCAATCCCATTAAAAAAAATACATTTTAAAAGCCCCAAATCTATTTAAACAAACTCCCACAGAACGCTCATAAACTCAACAGCTGCATGGAAACTCTGCCCATCTTTCAGGTAAGTTCTAGTGCTTGTTCAAGAAGGAAGAGATCTTGCCAGTCTCTATTCTACATAAGTTTTATTGGTCACAGTCTTCCCATTAATTAGCAGAAACATCAGTGATCTCGTGGGCTGCCTCTTATTTCTGAGGTGTTGCCTGCTCTCCCTCACTTGTAGAGGCTCCTCATCTTAAAAAGCTGACCTCAGGCTTTGGGGATTCAATAAATCTGTTACCACGCTCCTCTGATAAATATTTTCTCAAGACGTTTAGTAGAACTGAACAGCAAAGGGAACTGCGGGTAGTAAGAGTGGCCAAATAAACATTCACATTAGTGAGTTGATTTTCCATCAGCGATGGTGCTACTGGAGCTGGCCACCATGGGCTGCAGACTGCCTCTAGCCACATGGCTGCTCACTTAGACCATTAAATGTACATTGATGCATGGGAGATCAAAGGTGACTCAAGAAAACTCATTGGAAAGAGAGCTCTGTGAAACCTGCTGCATGAAACAAAGGAATCCAGTGGTGCAGGACACGAAGCAAGGGAATAGCACATTCAGCACGGGGGAAATTTCCTCCCAGCCAGGAAGGGTGCACCGCCGTTTCATGTCAGAAAGAAGGATTTGGGGCCAGTTTTGAAGCCTTCGGGGCTTCTGATATCTACTTTCAGGTTGTGATATTACTCTTCCTTCCCCTATTTCTCAATACATCTTGCAGACTTAATACACTCATGCCCCCAACAGTGCCTCATTGCAGTGAATTCAGCATTGATACTGGGCACCACACAGGCAGCTGAGCATCCATGAGAATGAACAATATCTTTTGTCCAAAAACTAAAACAAAAACAAAAGAAAAGAAGTAAACTACAAGATTTCTTGATTCCAAATGTTAAGTTTTGAACTAGAGCAACACTTTACAGCACACTGGGTTTCAGTTGTATGAAAAGGCTTTGAAGGCTTTGTGTTTACATGGTTAATAATGGATTAGAAGTGATAAGTGCTCTGTCTTGTTCATTGAGATTGTGGAGCCTGACCTATCAGGACTCCTTAGCCTGGTTTGGTAATTAATTTGCCATATGGCTTAGAAATCAACATGCAGGGTTGCTTTGCTCCCTGCATAGTATGGCTTTAGGACTCTCCTTGAAGTTTGTTCAAGATGAGCAGCTAGACATTGCTGGAAGTGCAGCAAATTATTGTGCAAATCTATTCCAAAAGTTAAACCTCAAATTGTCAAAGGTATTCCCTTCAGCTAGCATTACTTTTCTTGCAAACTCTCTTAAATAGAAGTCCAGCAAAGAAAGAAGCAGATAAATTGGACGTGGATGTATGAAGAGAAAGGGAGCCAGAGACCAATACCTACAAGACATATGTCTTTATTTACTCAAACGTAAATCAAACAGAGCAGGAACTTCTGCAAGTAAATCGGATTCCATTTGTATGTTTTTCCTGACACATAAATCTGGCTGTAGCAGAATGGCATGAATAATAGAGGAACCGAACTCCCACAGTGACTAATCTTTCATTGAATCTGGACTGATAACTTACCCTGCTGAGCTGGACTTTGGTGCTGCTGTGTTGAATCACGGGATCACCAGAGGCAACACAGACATGTGTGCATTGAGCAGTTACTCTGGCTGAAGGCAACATGGCTTGGATAGGAGCTCCAGTGTGCTACTGTAGAGCCAACCTTTTCTAATGCTATGTGCTATAGACAAAAGGGGCTCTCTCTTCCGAGACCTTGGAGCAAGAGTCTGCAGCTGCTTAGGTAACAAATAGCAAAACACAATGCAGGGGATCTGGTGAGAGCGGTGCCAATTGGCAGTGAGAAAAAATAAACTACTCGCAGATGTGTTTGTGTATGAGCTTGCTGATGCTGAAATGCAGCAAGAACCCAGCTCTCCTCCAAGACGTGGGGGAATGTCCTTCAGGGTGCGACAGGAACTGGCTTCAGCCTCCAAAATCCTCAGACCCCAGCAGGGGTATTCCATCGTTTCCCAGTGCTCAAGCTGATGAAATATGCCCTGTAAGCTGCAAAATGATAACGCAGTGTAACAGTTCCTTGCAAACTGTACAGGATTCCTCACACCAACAGCCATAGCCACGTGGCTCAGATACAAGTCCCCTGACTGACAATAGTTGGGTGATATCTGTGTGAAGGATCAACTAGGAAAGGATCTCACAGCCAAATTCATGAGGCATTTCCAGGAGAGAAAAATCCTCTCTTTCTTAACTATGTTTTGTGGCCCAAGCTGCTGAGGCTGCAAATTTGACCATCTTATAATTTGAAGAGACCTTAGGTGAATCCAGTCTCACTCTTAGGAATGTTATCTTTTCAGTTTTGGCAAACAGAGGATATTTTCTTAGAGATTCCTCTTGCTTGCACTAAAATGGAGAAAGATGGAACATGAGAGTAGGTTTTACTCCTTTGGCTGACAAAGTCAGCTTTGAATAAAAAAAAAGGATCATGCAAAATATTATTAATGATAAAATCCACAGTTTTTGCTAAGCCAGAACATTACTCAAGGTCATATCCCCTGAAATCCTCCTTTGACTGATGGAGTGGTTTCTTCCAGTTTAAACGCAGTCACAATATTATCCCTAATGTAAACTGGCAACATGGATGTTTTTGCAGTTGGTGTTGGTAAAGCATTCCCAAGAGTGGCAGATTACTTTCCACCATGGAAAAACAAATTCCACCCTCCCTGCCATCACCCCCAATTCCACTCACCTTTTCCAAACAGTACATTCAGTAGGAAATCCTGATGATGTTAAAGCTACTTCTGCTGAAAACCTGGCTACCTTAATTGGTCCTGTTCACTTGATATATGACATTTTCTAAGTCAAAGTTTTCCTATTCTGAGCATCCATTAATTATGTCTCCAATGAGGCCTTCCTGGTACTGTATCAAATCCATTAAAACCTATCTTGCAGGAATGGAAAATGAGTAAGCAGATCCATGAAGAATAACAAAACAAGAAGTTCCTCCGGGGTGTATTAAAGACTACCTTAACGCAGTAGGGCAGGCTGTCGGGGCCACAGCAGCAGAAAGCTTTAGAGGTGGGGAGTGGAGAACAGCCTTACAAGCAGCTCCTTTGAGCAGCAGGCTGGCACAGTTACCTGGAATGATCGCATACGTTAATGCTGTGGATGCTGAGTGTCTCATAAATACCCTGATATATGGCAGGAGGAGCACAGGAGCGGCTCCTGCAGAGCCTCCATCGCGGAGGTGAGGGAAAGATTCAATTGCCTGTGCTGGAAAAGGACTGACCTTGTTAAGGAAAGAAAGGCTGCAGAGACAAGGGGAGGGAAGGAGGAAATGGAGGGGGCCTTATTTTAAAACCGCACTGTGGTTTTAATTCTACCACAATTGAAGCTAATGGCTTCGCTCCTCTCATCTGTAAAGGTCTAGAAGACAGTTGTGAGGCTGATAGTTTTTTAATGGCTTAGCAAAGAAGCCATCTGGAAGGACAAAGTGCTGCATTATTTCTAGATTTGAATGATGCTAATGTGCTGTTCTAGCATAATACCCAGTGACTTAGGATGGGTGTAGTAGAAAGGGGCCATGTTGCTTTTTCTGCCTACCCGTGGCTGGCAAGTTGGTCAGACACAGAGACAAATTTTTTAGCTACACTGCAGATGAGCTTCCACTGCTTCGAAAACTTGTCATCTAAAGAGACTTTTCTTGTGTAAAAAAAAATGCCACAAAGAATGAACTGTCTCTGAAGTGATGGTGATCTATATTTCATGAGACTGCACAGGGCCTATGAACAGGTCCCTTTCCCCTCCTGCCTCCCTTGCACCAGCCAAAGTCAGGCGTGGGTACTACCCTGAAGCAATGACTTGAGAACAAAACCCATGGAAAATTTTGCCTCCATAGAAAGAACTCTGATGAAAATCACATGCTGAAGATTTTAGTGTAGACAGTCCTTGCAGTCTGATTCTCTGGGCCAAATACAGATTTCCAGGATGAGAATCTAGGAAAATAAGAACTACATTAACTAAGCCTGTGTCAGTAGTTTTCATGATGTAAGATATAACTGCACCATATATTTGTAAGTCTGCTTTTAGGTAGATGCAAGTGGGCTGACAAAATGCCACACAGCCATGGCTAGGCTGATTCAACAAGCCTAACTGAAAAACTCTATCAGATTAAGTTTACACATTCACACAGCCTATGGGTTGGAGTTGAATCAGATCCAGCCTACATTGTGCTTATTAGACATCCTCTACCCTCTGAGAGTTGTACAGCTTCTTAAATATCCATCTATCCATCCTAATAGCATGCTGCTTTCTTGGGGTGATATCCATCTTCGTGGACTTTAGACATTTTAAATTTAGGCATCAGTCATCCTAGGCTCCTGTTATCATGAGAGGAGAGAAATGACTCTCTCTGGAGAGAGATTCATCTCCTGCTAAAATAGGTGTCTGAGAAAGAAGAGATGAATAGCTCTTTGGAAGGGCTTATTTCTGTAGATGTCTAAGCAAAGTTATAGCACATGAATCTCAGCTTATCCCTGTCCTCGTATCCAGCTCTCCTCCAGCTTATATGTGGAATTATCTGGCAGCACACTCACCCATCCTAATGTTTCTGTTCTTTGTAAGGTGTGGGCATCTTTCTAGAGATATATATGAAAAAAAATTAAAATTCATCAATGACTAAGAAGGATTTTTCATGTTTCACTGTCTACTTATCTCTATTAACTCAGATAAATTAGGTCAACCAGGGAATGTGGCCCATGTGCTAAAATCATCAGTGAATGATGTCATGGTCAAAATGAGTCCTCTTTTAGGAGTTTAAAAGGTAATTGAAAGGTTATTTTTTTTTAGAAGTTCACTTCATTTTTTTCTAATGGGAAGAAAATGAGAGTCAGGTCATATTCAGGCAAGCTCAGGGTGAAGTCATAGGGTGAAGAGAGGGAAGATGGATTTGAAGATTAATTTGATTAGGATTTCTTAAGATAATATTTGATTTTATGAGGGGTTTAAAAGCAGCAAGGCCCATTTACTAAGTCTAAGCTGTTCGCTCTTTTTTTTTCAAGCTACACTGAAAGGTACAGAGTTTGGGTTGGAGCTGGATGGCCACAAATGGAGAAAAATTAATACCAGTTACAAGAAGAATCTGCAAAGTGTTAGCAGAATAAGTGGATTTGATTAAAAGCAGAGTCACATATTCTCTGATTTCTCCTTGAGTCTCCTCATTTTTGCAATATTCTAGCTGCGAACTTTTAACTTTGGTGAACATGACAAGCTTTTAATTTTTGCCACAGATAAGTAAATCAAAGAATCCACAAGAAGAAAACCTTTCCTTGCCATGTTTGTGGTTTCCAAAAAAGTGATTAAGGTAGAGTTCGGTCTCCTGTTGCTCCCAAAGAAACTTTAAACTTTGTAACTAACTGAAATAGGAAATAACATGGATTCAAAGAATAAAACCCCAACAGTAGTAGATGTGGGATAAATTCCTTCAACATTATACAGCATCCAATATTTGTCAAGTGGGAGAAGGTCCAGTACACCACACACAGACTGAGGGTGTAGGACCACGGGGATCTTCTGGTGCAAAAACAGAATCGTGAAAGGAAAAATGCTCCCTGTGAATTAGAGCAAGCACCCGCCTGGGTTGCAGAGCACTGAACAATCATTTTGATTTTGAGGACATAACAGTTCTGCCAACCATCGTAGTTCTGGTCAATCCATTAGTGTCACCAAGCTTAGAAGACAGGAGAAAAATAAAGGAAGTGGGAGAACAAAAAAAAAAAACGATCTTTCTCTTTGCAGTTTATGAATGTGTCCCCAAAGGTGGCAGGGCTATTAAATATCCATCAAGGTCCAGAGTACCCTCACATCAGTGAGTTTGTTTTTGCAGGAAGTTTGCAGAGGCACAATGGCTTTACCGATGACTGTCAGAAAGTCCTGGATACCTGCAGTAAGGATTTTTTACATGATGCATTCTATTTTAAGGTGGTGACAATCTATAAGCAGTCAGAATGAAACTTGTGAGAGCAAGAACTGTAAAGAATGAAAACATCTTTACTCTGAGTATACTATGTGCCTCCTGTATCTTCCAAGTGGTTTCTTGTGTTAACAAAATTAAGTTTTCAGGTGGACAGAGAACAAATTTAGAGAAAGAGAAAAGTATCCAACTGTACCTTCCATTTTTCTCTTCTTTCCCGACAAAGAGCCAAGGATACATGACTAAAAGATTCAGGGATATTTAAATCTGAAACCAAACTCCTCTCACCCCAGTCTGCTACTCATGAATCCCCCAAGCTGTTGGATGTTCTGGCACATTTGTGATCTGCAGTCTAGGGCTTGCCTCCCTGCTTTATTTTCTGGTGAAAATACGTATAAGTCTGAAAATCAGTGAGCCAGCTTATGCTCACTCTTGCTTTCCTCTAGGACTTTGGCCACCAGCCCAGCCTAGACGTCATTCTACGAGTCATACAGACATTATTTTCCTTCATCTCCTCCAGGAGCTTTCCTTGCCCTGCCATCTTATCACAGGCTTAGTATTTAAACAGCTTAAGCTTGATGCAGCTTGTTGACGAATTGGCCGCTTCTGCAGGCATCTCACCAGGAAGAGCTGCGGAGGCTTCAGCAGTACTGGATCCAGAACAGCTCATCTGTCCACAGCTTATGGACAAGCTTTCCCCATGTCTGGGAGTACTGGAACACATCTCCAAACTTGTAGGTCTTCTGACCACCCCGTCTTTCTAGATAGCTTCTGTTGAGTGAGCGACACGTCTCACTTTGAAGTCTTTTAATTGTTTGGTGGGTGTTTAACATCCTGGCTCTTAGCATTTGCAAGAAGGTCTGCCAACTTTATGGAGACAGGATCCCTGAAATGAACAGGTTGCCCTGTTTTCTGTTCAGTGCGTGTTTGAGACAGCTTATCTAGATTTCTTGGGATGCTTTCCTGTTTGCTCTTCCTAGAGTCTCATCAATTTAGGCGGATGTGTGCTGTAAGGGGTCAGTAAGGTTTATAGCCTCACACTAACATTACCTCACTATTGCCAATATTTATGCCAGTGTTGCAGGGTAGTTTACTCAGATGAGCACACAGCAGCTTGAATTCCCTTTCCACTGCTATTGCATGTCTCGTCACCACAAACACTAATGCTTTTACAAAGGAAATGTTTATCTCCTGGATGCGTGAGGAAGGCAAGTGATATTCCCCAGTTCATGCAACATATAAAAGCAAGAACTTCAACCTCCAGCTCCAAAACCAGGGGCTACTGCCCTAATGAAGAATGAACTTGTTCTGAGGAGCATCTGAATAAAGAGGGAACAGTTTTCTATCTCAGTAATGAGGAAGGTAAGGAGACCTAGATATTAAATTAAAGCATGTTTTTCTTAAATCCATGATGGTCCAAGTAGGCTTGGTCATAATTTCATTTAGGATTGGGAAGGGAGTTCAGGAAAACAAATGGGGCTCTCCAAATTAAACATGGGTGGAAGTCTATGTAATGAATTGAATTGGCCCTAGGATCATTTTGCTCATCCTTGCTTTTGTGAAAATATTTGCAATGTGACTTTTGGGCCAGCTGAGAACTGCCTCTGTTTGTTAAGGACCGCAAAGAATGTTTAGAGTAGAATTTTGGAGATGTCTTTGAATAATGTGGATTAGTAGCTGACTGTGTAATTTAAACTTTGCCATTATTAAATACCAACAGCAATTAGTAAGTAACATCTGAAAACTGAACTTAAATTAAAAAAAAGTCTTCAGAGAATGACCAACTAGCACAAGGACTTGTAATAGTGGGAAAACTACAGATAATCCTGAGGGCTGTCGTCTTCTCTTCCCCTTTACCACCAGAGCAAAGCTCTGTGGGCTCCCTGGAGGGGAAGGAACTTGGATTTCTTCTGCACAACCCTAGGATGGAAAATGGGACTGATCTGTTCTAACCTTCACTCTGACCAACCTGATCCATCTATTCAGATGCTCAGAAAGCTCAGAGACTTTTTCTTAAATACTTTGCAATTCCAGGATCCCTGGAGTTTCTGCAGCCTAAAGAAGTGGGACGCTAAAGGGCTTTTTCCCACCTGTGCAGGACTGGCACCCTGGGGAGATGCAGAGAGCGCTGACATTGTTGTTATTGTGGCTGGGGAGCACTATTCTTCCTGCTGCAGTCTGCATAAAGCCAGGCTGTATTCCTGTGAGCAACAAGATCTTCTTTGAGAACACAGAGACACAAGAACACAGGAAAAAGAACGAGTCGAAAATTGAGAAAGATGGAATAGAAAAGATTAAGAATCCGTGATTTACAGAACTACACAATGAACGTCAGAAATAAAGGAGCCTGGAGTTTTATAAGATTATCTGAATTCATTTGAGAAGCAATACAAGAAGAGAAGCTTTGTAGCTCTAGAGACGATTTTTCCTCAACTTTTTATATCTATTCAAATGTCTACTGTGTGGATTTGTCAAGCTTTAAAGGCTAGCAGACTTGGCAGTCTAATTCTTTTATCTGCAAGCCAGGTAGGGCACAGGCAGCTACCCAACTTTCCCATATTTCCCTGCCAGCATTTTCACTTTACACTTGAAGGGACTTGGTGCGCAGGGTACATCGAGATGCAGCCTTTGTGTTTGTTCTGCTCTGTAGCAGAGACAGACAAAGATGCCAATGATGTGTGAGGATTACGGAAAAGGCTGACCCTTTGTTTGCTTCCAAATGAGCTGAGAAGATCCAAGAAACAGCATTAAGCAGCACAAGCTGAACCTGGGCTGGGAAACAAGAGTCGGGGAAATAACTGGTAACGGGTTTGTGCTGAGCAAGTGCAGAAAGGACCCATCCTGATTCCTTGCCCTGAACATCCACCTGGGACATAAACATCTGAAACAAATAACAAGGTGCCTCCCTGACCTCATTCCCAGCTCTCCATCTTCCATGCTGTCCTCACTCACCCAACCGTTACATCAGGAGGGTGTAAATCCTCCTGCAGCAGTGCATCTCGTTCTCCAAAGGAGAGACATGACTGGTGAGGAGGCAATATGCTGCTTTCAGATGGCTAATACCAAGGTAGACAAATTCAGCTTATAGTGAGTATAATATGTCCACATTAAGGGTACAGGCAGGGTCTCGTCTTTCGCGTGTTCCCAGTCAAGACATTTCTAGGTCAGAAGCTGTGTAATGGTGCTAATGTAATGCTGTGCCTGAACTATTAATCCCAGCACTGTGGGTGATAAAGGCACATCCCAGCATGCCTGTGATGGAGTAAGGAACTGAGACTGCATTTCTTTTCTTTTAAGTGAGCATTCCAAGTTATCTAATTCCCATTCAGACTTAAATATGCATTCTTGTTGTCTGCAAGAAAAAATCCAATATCTGAAGATATTTTATGCTACAACTGTTGAAACCTAAGACTGTTTTTTTTTCCTATTAGTTTCTGATGAGGCTGATTAAGATGTAGTGAAGTCAGATCTGGGATGCAGAGTAACACATTCCAGTTCTGCTCACAATAAGCATCTCAGATTTACTCCTGGATCCCAAGTGTTCCCCTCTGATACAGGATACTGCATTCCCACAGAGTTCTTAAATCCCTGCTATGCAGCAGAAGTGTGTGGTCAAGAGTATTTTACATTGTTGGATAACAGATTTCAGTGCTGTTTCTCACATCTTCAATGCAGCAGAGGATCTAGTTTTTGAGAGAAGAGCTGTAGACTCATTCTCGTCTAGGAAACAGCAAAAACGAGACATCAGTCAAAGCCAGAAAGGCTCCAGCTAAAACCTACTGTGCCCTCCACCGTATGAATGTGTTGGTACTTGAATATGGACACTAGATCCAGATAAAAGGACAGATCTCCAAGAAAAAGGAATGCCTTCAAACATGAAACATTCACTTCATTTACGGACTACAACATTTCTTGGAACTCCATGCTGTGCCACAAACCTCTGGCTGCAGACCTTTCCATCAGCCCATCCAACTCGCCCCTCGCCTCGGGACATGCTGACTCCATAGCAAAAGCTCCTGCAATTCATTTTAATACCTGTCCAGTCATTTCATTTTCACAGACCACCCAGACCTCACTGAGCTAAAAACACTCTGGAAGCAACGAGATGGCCATATTTCCACCCTATGGGTTTTTTGTTGCCTTTTTATTTTTTTCTCCTTTTTCATACAAAAACTGCGACAGGCTCACACTGGAATTGGTTGAAAGAAATTAAACCGGTTTTAATTTTATAATATGATCTGGGTAGACTTGTTTACACTAATTGGAAACTGATTATGCTTCTGCTAAACTGGTAGGCATTGATTGTGGAAGGTTTAGGGACTACAGCACTTCGTGAGAGCCATCTCAGTGGTTTAAAGCTGCTTTATATAGAGGGACACATGCAGTGAAACGGTCAGAAGAGAGACCTGGTATAATCTCAATGAGCTCAGGCTTTGCAGATGGTGAAAATCATCTTAGCAAGCACTCAAGTCACCACGAAGAGGAACTAGTCCACTGTCTATTCTTGCTCAAAGGTGTTTTTAAGCCCATTTGAGCTTGTAGAAATCACTAATAGAAGACTTCTGTTCCGTTTTGGTTTATTACCATGTTGGTAGTCTAGAAATAAAAATACAGAAGGTAAGACATGAAAAGCCCCATGCAGCAGAGGACCATGCAGCCACTGGTACCCAGCTGCTCTCCAGCCCAAGCAGATTTTCCCCAGGAGCATTCTTGTGCTGTTGCTCAGTCAATGAGCCAATCCTTTGGGGTGTTAGCGTCTCTGGAGTTCTCAGGGCATATGCAAAAATTAAGCCAGCACCCAAGATCTGTGTAGAGTTATGTAACTAAAGGAAGGAAAAAGAAAAGAAATCATTGACACAAACATACCTTGAGCGCTACCTGGAAAACCAGACTCCTACAGCCTCCAGCACCACAATAAACTTTAGTCTCATGGCCTCAGTGACACCTGCAGCAGTTTTATATCAGGTTAATTTCCTTGTGTTTTACCAAATGAAATTAAGGAAAATTAATGCCCAATCATTTAAAAATCCATGATGCAACAGCTTTAAAACATATAGCCCACCAGTTCTTCAGATCTTGCAGCAGTACAACCCCTCTGAAACTACCCTTTGGGTTCGTGAATTTAATAGAGTGGGGCAATTAAATACACCTGGCACGTTTAGATCCCTAAATACCCATGAAGCTCACAGGAACATGAGTTTCTACATATCTTAAGACCAAAGATTTTCTAAGCTAGAAGGGGAGCTTCTGCTCTAGGTGTGAAGTATTCTGGTTTTATGTTTTTGCAACCAGCTGAGAATATAGCTCTGCAGAGACCAAAAACCAGTTCATGGAAGCTGGCTGAGCTGGCTGGAGGCTCATCTGATGTTTTTTTCCTGTCCCATGGGTGCACACAAAGCAGAGGCTCATTCTGGGGCGGGAGTAGAGTTCATCCCAGAACTAGTGTCTGCTGCTTCAGGTGGCAGACTTGGAGGAGCAGTATGAAGAGACTTGTGAAAAATTGAGGCCCTTTTAATAATTGATAGGTTTACCACCAGGCAAACTTTCATCTTAATTTGGGGAGGAGGAGAGAATGGATTAAGAAAGAAGGAAGAACAGAAAGAACTAGAAAAGCCAGGACAGGGGAGGAAAAAAAAAAAAAGAAAGAAAGAAAAAGTAAAAGAAAGCAATGAACCTCGTGTATCATATATAAGCTCCAGGGGCACTGACATTCTGTGCCAGTGTCTTATTTGCATGGCTATTTCAAAAGAAAAAATAAACAGAGAGCTCCACAGCTGCCCATTAGTATTCCGAGGCTGTCCGGGCTCTGGCATCGCCCTCGGCACGGCCGGCACCGGGCTGCGCGGCGGCTGATGACTAACAGCTGAGTCCGGCTCTATCAGCCGGGGTGGCTTGTATTTTAAGCTCGTTTGCTCTCATGCAATACAGGTTGATTAGTGAGAATGAGGAAAGCTGAATATTTTTGTTTTCCTTTGTAAAAGCGGCTATCAAAGTGTCTTTGAGCAAACACGACGCTCAGCTCTGACTGTGCGCTGCTGTCAGCAGAGCACCGCTCGGCAACGTGGGCTCCATTTTTTCCAGGGTTTTCTATAGCATTATGTCAGAGCATGATTTAAACGTAATAACAATTGTTTGGCTCACAATCCATGAGGAACATGTGGTACTTTTTTTTCCTGTTTTACTGTTTTTATAAGTAAAGCTACATCGTTTTTCTGTTAGCTTAGAGTATCTGCGGTTTCCAGGGAGAGCTTGGATTCAAGATCTCAACTTTTTTATTCTGTTTTTTGTGTTTGAAATAGATTTTACTTTCCTTTTCCAATCACTTTGAAAAAATGTTTGTCTTTTAGTGTAAATCCAGATACAGCCATCCTGGTCTTGTCACCAGCGCCCTTTTGTAACTAGAAGTGGATGTTAAATTACCTCGTCCTGCTGGCTGATTGCCATTAACACTGAAATATATGGCTTCCCCATGAATTTACTGTGTCTGAGACAAGAAGTGTCCCATATAATTCTGTTGCTTTTCAAGAGCAAAAGGCTGCTTCTCTACCAGAAATTTCACAGTAACCTCTTTCCATGTAGTACCGTTCACACACCCATTAACCTACAACGACACAAATGTTTGTGGAAGTGAATTTGAAGGTCACATGCACATGTGTTTGTGGAAACCAAATGCTCCGTTTGAATGTGCAGTTATTCATGCCAAAAGAGCGTGGGCACCCAGCCAGGGAAGGAAAAGAAACAATCCAGCAGGACCCGTCTGGCCAAGTAGGGCTGGCGAACCCCTCTTGATGGTTTAACGCTGAAAATCAGAGCTTGTCTGATGTTGTTTGTAGAGGAACAGATGTTATCAGTACCCATGCCTTAAATATGGGCTGGGAGTTTTGCATGGGGGAATGGGTACTGACGTGCATAGGGCTGATGGAGGCTCTTGTGGGCAGTGGGCCCCCCACCAAACTGCTCATGGAAGCCCTCTTGTCCCATGCTGTGTCTCACCCACTTGACTGGCTCTATCTGCAAATGGTCTACAGGGTGATAGGTCCCACACAAGACCTCCAGTAGTTCATTTAGAACAATTAGCCAGAATTATCTGGGTGTCTTCAGCTCCTCCACCAATTCATTGCTGAAACTGAAGGGACAGCTTTCAGGAATGAAAACGTCCTCAGAGCCCAAGAAGGGAACTGTGCTGGTTGTGTGTGGCCTTGCTATCAACTAATGGAAATCCAACAATTTTCATTTACAAACTGAGAGCTCGTATGTGGCTTTGCTGAGCGTGAGCTCAGGGGCCCATCAGGATCGCTTCTCACCACGTGGGATATTTTGGGGCATGTGCATAAGTCTTGAGTACATGGGGCTAGTAACCAGTGAGATCATAGCAGTGTCATTACCATGTTATTATTAGACACGCTGATTCCAGAGTAGAAGCTGCAGAGAAACCTACGCCGTCATAGCTGTGGCAATATAATTAGGCAGTAGACAGACTTCTTAGTCAGGTTAAATTTTCTAATGTGGGTCTGATGCAGAGCTGACAGAATACCCAGGAAAATCTTGATGACTGTGCAGATTTGTGAAGAGGAGCCTGGGCTCAGGCTGAGCACCAGCTGCAGAGCTGCACGTAGTACATGCCGAGCATCCTTGGAAATGAGCCTTAAAACATATCTTCTGCTGATTTAAGATATGGACTTTGCCTTCAATGTTGAACTCGAATCCTGTAATCTGAAAATAGATCTCAGACTATGACAGAGCACTTTGCATCTTTATTTCCGGAAGAATATGACCTGTCGCATACGAAGTACTGAAATTCAGCATTTAATCTGCAGTTTCATTCCAAAGCTGTGTATCAGGCTGAGAATCTCATCAGAACAGGATTTCTTGTGAGATTTCCAATTTCTGCTAGCAGAAAATGCCACAAGAAAAGACTCGCCTTATGTGAGGCAGAGCCAGAAATGTCGGTGACGTGCAGAGCTAAATAAGTGAAACACCTCGAGTGTCTGATGCACAGAAAGCTGTACAGGATTCACATTCATGTGAGCAGATCTATGCTCCCACTTCAGCCAGGGCCACCTGACTGATGAATGGTCATTTCTCCGCTGGTCAGGCAGTATTTGAAGGAACGAGATTTGTTTGTGCTGAACTGATCCTGCCTTGCTGAATTCGGTGCGATTCGGGCTCCGTGCAGCTTGCCATTTCTTAGAAATGGAAGAAAGAAACCCCAAATCAAAACAGAAGCGAGTTCAACCTGCTATTAGCGGTTAAAAGGGGAGAAGCTGTAATGTTGGAGTCTGATGTGGTCCCACTTGCTCCTAAAGAGGGTTAATTTTTTTTTTTAATCATAAAGTGTAAAAAGCAACTCGCAGTTTTCTCTTCTTTCAGAGAAATCGTAAAGATCTTTAGTGCCCTCTACAGCCACACTGAATTCGTTCATACCCAGAACAGTCAGCTCACTTTTTGTGTTCTTGTTCCTCTTTCTGTTTCTCAAGCGAGCTGCAATGTACAGTCCTTTAAACGAGCTTTCAGCACTGCATTAATCACATGCCTTTATGGGCAAATTCAGCTTTTTTCTTGCTAATATATTTGCATGCTCTTTACGTAACAGAACGCTAAAAGTACAGTCTGTGCAGCTGGAGAACTACAACCCTATTTCATTTCCAACCCAACTATGCAGCATGTGGTTTATATACCAAAAAGAGAAACAGAAGGCACAATTTTCCTCCCTGTGCACCGACACTCCATCTCTTCTGCTTGTAGCCAACTGCCTCTGATTGTGGATAACTCATGGAAAAGTCTTGAAAACCCCAAATTACTTTGCAGCCTCGTACATTTACTGTGAGTGATTTACACGGAGCGTAATGGACCTGTGTGCTGCTTTAGAAAATAAAAATGAAGGCATCTTGACTGAGCTCATGCAGCAGTTTCCATGGACAAAGAGCTGAAAGCTCTTTGCAGATTGCAAGACGGATCAAGCTCTCGGGTCTGTGCAGATGGGTATCCAGCCAAGCTGTGAGTTGCAGGCTGTAGTGTAACATCATCTCACCCAGCATTTCATCCACATTCTTCTGCAGCAAACATGACATCTCTTCTTAGGTGGCTCGCCTTTAACCGCAGAGCGAGGCTTTGTGTATTTAGCTTTGCCCTGCGGACAGCTGTGCAGCTTCCCACCCAGGAGCAGCTTCCACATGTCTCCTGTAAATACAGCCCACATCTGCTGACCTTCCAGCGAGGGTCTGCGTGGTGGGGCCATGAACCGTCACAGCCCTTTAAATAGTGCTGCTCTGTCATTCAGGGCAGCTCAGTGCCTCAGCCTGGAGGCAGCAGCCCAAGGTTTGGGCAGAGCAGCCCCAAGCAGCAGTTGCTGGAAGGTGGGCTGCAGCCACCCCATCCATGCCCAGTGGGTCCTTTGGGGTCATGCACCAGCTTGACCCACATCTCTTTAAAATGAGCTCACGCGTGCTGTACGTTTGTGCTACTAGCCATTGACAGCAGCAGCCTGTCCCATCCCAGATGAGTGTTTGGTAGGCAAAGGGGTTTTCCAACTGTGTGCACCGTTTGTTAATGGTGAAGCATTGTTCTTTCACTGCTCTGTTACCGTAACCAATAATCTCCAAAATATCATGCGTAGGAAAAGCTAAGTGACATGAGCTGAGCTCCATGGCCTGGGGAACCATTAAAACCTAAATAATAACAACCCTTTTGTTTACAACGAGTAAATTATGCTCAAATGTTTCTGAGCAGATACTTTCTTGACAGATGAATTAATGTGCCAGAAATAATCCATATTATTGCACGTATTTTTCAGCAGATCCTGATGCTCAATACAGCCAACAACCCTTCATTTTCATTATGTTTCACTCTCTCTTCTGAGCTTTAGGGTTTCCTGGAAACCCCACTTATTTATTTATTGGGGTGGGGGCAAGAATAAAAATTTCCAATTGAAAATATCATTCCCCTGTGGTGCTTCCATTTCAAAATACGTTTTGATTTCATGTGTGCGTGGATATGAAATAATACCTTGAAATGAAAACCTGTGTTTCATTTTGAAATGTCAGACTGAAAAAGAAAAACATGTTCAGCTTAAGATGTCACATTATTCCTATGTTTAAAAATATAAAAATAAGAGCCCATGTTTCATTTTAAGTGCTTTGATTTTTAATCGCATAACTTCTTTTCCTCGTTTCTGGCTCTTCCCTCCTCTGTGTGCCTGCCCTTCCTTTTCTATTTTGGAAAGACAGAAAATGCAAGAAAGTGGCAAAAGATGTTAGAGATATTTCTTCACCTCCTTTTTTTTTTTCCAGATAGCATAACTTTGAAGAGTTTTTTTTCAATTCATAAAAACCGAGAACTTGAAAAAAGGGATTTTTTTCTTAATACTTTCTCACTTTTTCCATTCCTAGCATTTAGAATTTAGACCCTCATTTTGAGAGGATGTAAGAGGGAAGGGAGATATTCGCACAATCAAAAGCCAAGAAGCAGAAAACTGAATAATCCCACAGTTCTCCAGAAGCAAAGCCTGGTCTGAGCTCAATTTGAAATGAAAAATCCAAATAAACAATGGAAGGAAACCATGTGTTTTATCCTGACACCTTGCTCAGAAACGCTCCATTTTCCTTCTAAACTTTCCAGTTCGATTTGTGAAAAAACACCTAATTCAGTAAAACTCAGCCTCTCCCTCAGGCCGCTGCTGCACGAGGTTTTGCTGCACGAGGGAGGGAGGCTCGAGCGTCCTGCACTGCCAAGTTCCTTGCAATACGCACATGCACCCTTGCACCCAGGGTGCAAGAAACCTGAGCTCCAGACGAGATGCCAACTCGGGAATGGGCTCCTGGGAAACAGCACATGCTCCTGCACTCCTTGCTGAGCCCTCTGGCATCTCGTGTTTGCAGGGGACGCTGCAGCTGTGAGGTCTGGGGGCAGGAAGGCTGCTGGTGGGCACTGCATCTGCCAATAAAGCAGCCACTAACACCTCCAACCGTCCTCGCTTGGAGAACGGCGCTGTTTGTCTAAGGCTGGGCAAACTCCCGGAAAAAAAATCCCCCCCATTAAACGCTGCGGGCACAGAATATCGGCCACACGAAAGCATTAATGCTCACAATATTTCCAGTTGCCTGCTGGGATAGATCACAGGCTGTTACCGGTTACAGGTTTGTGCTGTACTCACACACACACACACAAATTACGACAAAGGATACGAGTGATGACAATAAAATAGGATTAGGCTGGAGCCTTGTCTTCGCTTACGGATAGAGTAGGAAAATCTCAGAGAAGACAAGTTGAATTCGGCTGTGAAATGTTTCGGGGTGGTAGTAGATGCGTATCATGTACCGCATAACAGAAACAATACACCTATGGTTTGAGTGGCTGTGTAATCGCTTTATCATTTTTAAACGATACGCAGAGTTTACATTTCTGTTATTTCACATGCACCGTGAAAGCCAACAGTGAATCCGGACTGATTTGAGAGGAGAGATCATCGTGAGGGAAGAAATGTCAGGCTGCAGATCCATTTTCTACCCCATAAATTCCGCATTTCCATGCTTCTGTGTTCTTTGTCCAGTCCTACACACCCACCCCATGTAAATGCGCTCTTACAGAAATAAGAGGTGCGTTGCTCTTGGTAATGCTGCTCATTTTCCAACCCGTTCTCAAAATACAAACATCTTTTTCAACTCGGCATAATTAATCTGCTGGGCTGGGAGCTGTTTTCGTGCAGCGGGAGCAGCTGACTGCCCGCTAACCTCGCTGCCTGACGCAGCACCGAACCCAGCTCCAAGCACACAGCTCCACGCTGCAAAGCTGGAGGTGAACTTAGGGCAGAAAGTGCTGGCGCTAAAGATTAAGGACTATTTTTTAACAGTGAACATTTTCTGGAAGCTCGGGGTTTTTTTCTTCAGCTTCCCTTTCGTAGTGAATAATGCCGGGTGGATCCTTACCCGTATCTGCTCCAGCTCAGTGCTACTGAACAGAAAACGGGAGCAATGCGTAGGGTGGAACCGGGAGGAGGCAGCGCCGCTGCTCAGGGCTGCAGTTCATTATCAGAGTTCCAGTTTTTTAACTCCTTTGCAACCCTCCCACCTTCATGTCACTGCGTGAGGGAGGCAACGGACTTGGAATCCGTGCATGCTGTGCTGAGGGAGCAAAGGCTCCAAATCTCAGTGCAAGATCGGCAGTGCAGAGGAGGAGTATGGGATTGCTGCATGTCGCTGGGCAGACCCAAGGACAAAGGAAAGAAAATGAAAGGAGAAAGTCGGAGCTCTGGGCTTAGCCTGGATGAATCAGGGAGGATTTCTGGTTTAATAATCATTAGGCTATCGTCTTGCAGATAGTGAAATGACTCCATGACTCATTTATTTTGTGCCGTTTGCACCGGTCCAGTTTCCTGTCTCTACCTCTGGCTATTGCTTTTCGTGGCTGATGACTCGTCTTAACCAACCTTGACACTTTAAGGCCCAAATTAATCTTCCAAGTAAAAGATGGCCAAGATTACTAAATTATGTGGCTCTTCATTATCTTTAGGTACCTCCTTAGGACAGATGAATTGCCTCAAAGTCAGGAAAAAAACAATCCTTCAGGGAGAAAGCAAAGAATAATGTGCAAATACCAAACGAGAAAATGAATCTGAACCAAAGGAAAAGGGAAAAACACATACGCAGGTTTTTTTTCCCCCCACTCTTTCTGTTTCCTTTATGTTCACTGGTTCAGGGCCGCTGGTCAAAGATGGAGACATATATTAATTCTCCATGCAGAAAAGTAAATAGTGATCTCCATCCTCGGGGATTCAGACGTCTGGTCTCAGCTGTCCCAGAGGAATCTTCCTCCATTGCCTAATGGTCTCTGACCATAGCAGATCCATTTAGGGGATACCATATCATTTTCTAAAGCCTCATTTAGGCTCATACACACAAAAAAAGCAACATCACCCTGTCACACTGAAAGGATTTCAACCCCGTAAACCTCCTTTCTCTTTATTTCTTGTAACTAATTTAAAATGCAGGGATGGATTTAAGAAAGAAAAAGAGAGGTAGAGGAAGGAAGGAAAGGAAATGGCATAGGCACTGACTTTCCAAAATTGCATTAAATGATGGATTTTAAAAGTCCATTTTCGAGAAAGTTGTGTAACTTTTTTAGAACAAGTGCCTGCCATAAAGGGAGAGAGGGGAAAAAGACATTATCTGGTCTAGTAATTTTCAGGAAGTTGTGGTCCCAATTCCCTAGAAATAAAATTTCTTTATTATCATCATTTTATTTATTACTTGGGTTGGAGTAGCACCTTGAAAACCTCAGTGGTACTCCGAATCCTATTGTAAAAACAGATTACTGGGGAAGAGATCTAATATTTGAAGAAATTTAAAGCAGGACGTTGGTGTAAATACAGACACTTTTCTCCAGAGGAGGCTCAGGGTGCTCACAACTTGATTTTAATACTGCGCTCAGATGAAAAATGGAAATGTCAGTTATTTGTGAGCTCAAATATTGAAGAAATATTTATTTTGAATTAATGGCCATTTTTTTAGTGTGACAAGAGCAAACATTTTATTTTGACAGAGTTTAGCCTGTATCATTTCAAGCTACACATTAATAAAACAGGAGCGATAGCAATAAGAAGATTTGCCGTGAATGATGTGACAGGCTCAATATGTGCCTGTGAATCGTTCTGGTTAACGCGAGAGGGAATTTCCTGGTGGGAAACCTGGATGAAACTTTTCAACCGAATCAAGTCAGATTGGAAAGTGCCCCAGGACAGACGATGCTTTAGTGGAAGCTCATAAAATAGGAAGAAACTCGCTGAAGGGCATCGCAACAGCAGAGCCAGGAGAACGAACTCTCCTGCCTCCTTATTCACAGCGTTGTTTTCATCTGTTACTGCACATGAATTTATTGCCATGCAACAGCCCTGTCCAGCACACCTCACAACTGCCAGTCTGGGGAGAAACATCAGCCCATCTTTCTCGCAAATGACTGATTTCATGGGCCACTCTGGTAATGCTATTAACGACGATGTTTTTGAACAATAAGTAATCTGTTCTCTGGGACATTTGTATGGTGCAATTCCTTTTCTGTGCAGAAAAAGAAAACTGAATTGCTATAAGCAATCTAAAACTGTCCTGAATGATTTTTGCTAGGAAACATGATCAGTGAAGAACAAGTCTCAGAGAATTTTAACTTTTCTGGGTCAGAACTTTAACTGATAAAACTTAGTACGGAAATCAACAGAGCAAAAAGCTGGCCTTGGAGATTTAGGGTCAGTGAAATATTTTATAATTTGCCAAACTTTTTAGAAACATTCAACTAAAATGAGTGGAGTCAATGTGGGCCTCTGAAATGACAGCTTATCAGATTCTCCCACCCCAGAGCTTGTTGCACAACAGTACCAGCAACAGCTTCCTTATCCAGAGGGTTTTCACACCGTAGACTGTGCCTGCAATTAGATACTGGGGTCCTGCACCCCCAGACCAGGACCAAGTGACCCAAGCAGAACTGACTGTCCTCCATCCCAGCCCCAACGCCAGAGTGAGCAGCATAGTGTGTTAATGCAGTGCCCTCTGCTGGGAAAATCACAGCTTTTTAACCCAAATTTCAGGAGCCTTTAGGTCATACCAACTAGGAGCTTTGGGATGGAGGAGTCTGTGTCCTGCCTCATGTTGCCATAGCCCTGGGGAGGCGATTCCAAGGCAGAGCCTTGGGCGACCATTGTGTTTTGTTTGTTGTGTTTGTTATTCATTTCCTCAAGTTTCCAATAAAAGACTTTAAACTGTTTCTTCAAATTGTAGTCAGAGCTCTCTGCTGAAGATAGAACATTCAGAGGTTTTTCAAAAGGCATAAAATAAATGACCCTGCAGCTTGGAAGAAAGGCTATGGAAAAAAAACAGCTACATCACATGCTTACATCTACAGCGTAGCTGCGTGTTTCCAATTTGTTCCCTCTCCATCACTTTTGAAGCCAAATCCCTAAAACAGCCAACTCAATCTGCCATGGACTTTGGTGAAATGTTGGTCAGTGCCATTTGTCATTCCAATGTCTCCCCCCAGATCCACGTTCAGTAATGCACAGCGGTGCCTCCAAGGCCTCAATATGGGGCACAATGGGAACAGTGGGGAATTTTCCCAGCTACCTGCATGAGGTAGCCCAAAGAGGTATCTGAGCAGCTACGTTACCCTACATACAACACAAAAAATGTTGTCTTGCACCCTGGCTTCAGCACTTTTCTACAACGAGTTGGGCATCCACTCATCGGAGTGGGTGTTGTTCCTTTCGGAAGGAGACTGCTGGCAGGAAAGGGATCAATCTGTCAGGCCTCAGGGGATGAGGCAGTTTAGGGCACACGGCTTTTGGATGCTCAGCCAAAACTGAAACAGCACTTCAAACTTTTCAGGCTATACTTGTTCCTGTGTCAATGCGTTTGCTTGCTGAGACATGACTGGTGCAGGATTTGGTCTCATTGTAACTAGGTACACAAAGTAATTTATAGAGGAAATAAACCTCTTGTGGAGGAGCAGCCTTAGTAAAACAGGTATGTGCAGTGCATATCTTTTGATGTTATTTAAAATGTATGTAATGACTTTAGCTTGTATTTCTGGATTGGTTTTAGTGCGAGTTACTCTCTTGCATTTGTTCAGACCTTTATAAGCAAAGTGTTCTCAGAGAAATGGATGCTGGATCTAAGTGAAATGCCCCGATACCTTCTTCTCCTCAATTCTGAAGTCAGCCCCACGTATTGTCCCTTCAGCAAAACAAAACAAACAGAAAACGCAGATCAAGCCGTGACTTCCACCCAGATAGCCATTAGGTGTGATTTCGTACATTCTGAATCGAAACCTTCAAATGAGAATAGCACAGCCATGCAAAACCCCATTATCACCACAGCCTCTTCACGGCAAAGCCAAACTTGCAGGCCCGGAAGCAAAAGTAACGTCATACATATACCTTTTAGAACATAAATTAGGTGAGACTTAAAATCCAAATAGCTATTAATTTCAGAAAACTCAAACTTAGCAGAAAGAACAGTTTCCTCTTGGATGGCCTGTGTTTATTTTAACTGTACTTCAGTCTGTATGATTACTGCTGCTTTCTTGCTCAGGATACAGGGAATTGCAAATGTTAATTTTTCTGACACACTATAATTACTGTGGACATCAACAGCTTTTACACACTTCTCCAAAAATATGGTCAATGATGTTTGTACAGGAAATTCTGGCTTGCAGGGAACGCCCTGGATTTCATCCGTTCTTGCTTGTAACTCAATCTCTCTAAAAAATCAGAAAATACCTGGTTTTACTTGTCTAATTTGTAAGTTGCATGAAACCTTGAGTTTTGGTCTAGACATTGCTCCTATATCCATGCTGACTACACGAGTTTTTCAGGAATACCTTCTTAGTGTCTTTCAAAATGTTCCTAGCATTCTTCTCAAACAAAGAATATATTTGCAGGTCATGTTCGCTGCCTTTTATTTTTTGGTATAAACAGAGAATCAAAAGAAAGTCACAAGATAGTATGGTAGGGAGGGAGAATCTGGACACTAGGACTCTAAGTCCTCTTGCAATAATTTTCCATCACTCTACTGTCATGTCTGTAATTAGTGGTGCATTTGATAGCAGGAGAAGATACTCATGGTTCACATTTTTATGTGGCGCTACTCAGTATTTTGCAGCCCGCATTTCAGCACTGATAACTGGGCAGAGGCCACTTCTCTGCCACTTCTGGTCATAGTGCAGTATTTATGGCAAGGCAAAAAGCAGGACAGAGCAGGCACATGTTGTGCTCGCTGTCACTTTGTGCTCTACAGCTATTATGTGCTCACCTCATGTTACCATAACTGTGCAGAACTTGGTCAAGCTGAGCACTGAAATCTCTTCTGTCTAGACATCCAACCCCAAGAATGTCTTCATTTTCAGCTAAAGAAGGAAAGGGAAAGAGAAGAATTAAAAAAGAAACCCAATAGCAGCCACATCCAATGAATTTGCAGCCTACTCATCCCACCTCATCGTGCACTTCTGTCATGGTGTTTTTCCCCTTTTGCAGAAGAAGGAACTTTCACAATGGCTGTGCCAGTGCCTTCTCTTGCTTCCTTCTGAACGCTGCTTGAGCCAGGACTGCATGTATCCAAACCCTGTAGCTTGTGCACTCATGTCATTGTTGGACACAAGCCCAAATGTTGTTATTTAAGACCAGAGGCATCCCTGCTACCAGCTGAGTATTTATGTCTGTAGAGTAATAAGAACTGAAGATAAAAATGAAAACAGCCCCTCTTCTCAGGCAAGCTTTACCTAAATATCAAATACATTGTACCAGGAGCAGTTCCAAAATTTTATTTCTGATCCTGATCTGGCCTAGAGACAAGAATATTACATACAGAGATGCAAGCTGCCCCGCACATAACTTTTATGAGAAGCTATCCTGCCAATTACTGCAACTGAAAACATACGTTTGCACACTGAATATGGGGATTATGGAGAAGTTTTTGTTTGCTTGTTTTTGAGGGAGTTTTTTAGTGTCTTGAGTGTTGGAGACTTGGTTTCCTTTTGCATGTATCTATAGGATACGCTCCTAATGGAGCCCTTTGGATTGCTGTGAGTGGCAAGACCAAATGTGGATTATGTTTGTCTGGAAAATGACATGCATGTAGGTAGTGCACTTCAAATTAAATAATAATAATAAATAATAAACAGCCTAATGGATCTACCTACCTTAAGCACTTCTGTAGCTCTCAGCCTAATATTTGGAACCTCACAAGTGGGAATTCTTCAACAAAACATACATTCATTAAAAAGAAAGATGGTGTGTTGAAACCGCTTGTTTTTGTGGAAACAGATCAACTGTGACAAAGACTTCTTTGGAACAATTTCTTGTATGTAGCTAACAGGAGATGGCCAGAGGAGCCTGGGCAGCTAATTATCAGTAGAAATATTATGAAAGAGGAACAAAATATGTATGGGTCTCCTGACCTCAAGTTCCTATCAGAAAATGTGGATGTGACAGAATGACGGTGGGTTGCTTCCAGTTCAATGTCATATTTCATACAGAAGAGTTCCTTAAAATTTCAGTTTTAGGTCCTCGAGATTCTATACAGAACAAAAGTTGAAGCCAGAGGAGCATTAGCCTGGTTGTTTCTGTGACAAAATGGGTCTTCCTATGATTCGGACCAGTATTTGGGCAGAAAGCATGATGAAAATGAACTGAATAACTTAAAATTTTTGTGAATGTCAGAAGGTATATTGCACACCTTTGAGAAAAGAACACTGCATGATAAATAGTTCCTAAGGAAGAAAGGAAAAAAAAAGGTGGGTGTTTAACTCAATCTAATTTTCTGAAAGAGCAACAGCTGATGACAGGCAGCCAGTCAGGGCACATTGCAGAAGGTGTTTTTCATGGCTGTAATCTAATGTCATAGTTTTCGCAGAAGTGGGATTAAAACTCTTCAATTCTTTGTGGTGAAGACAGACAGATGCTTTCCTGCTTTAATTCCTGAGTGGCCATAACATGTTCGTTGACATTTCAACTTGATGTTTTAATTGGCTGATTTGAATAAAACTCAGACAGGTTATGTTGCTCCGTTTTATTTTGTGTCTCCCAGCCCAGCAGCCAACAAAAAGAAGACAGCGGGACAAGGAGGAGCAGTGACTTTTCACCTCTCCGATTCTCTCCGTGTTTTGTTTAGCTCTTAATATATTTAAATTCATGCCTTGTTAAATTAGAACGGCATCCTGGAGGGATTGAACTCAGCCACTGCAATCCAAGAAAAGGGTCCCCAACATTCCCCCCTATTGTCCAGGAGAATGTTTTCTTTAAAGTTTTATATTATTTTTAATGGGGCCATTTGCAGCTCTAACAACCCAGCCTTCGCGTAGTCTCGGCATATCCCAGGGTGTGTTGCAGCCCCACAACCAGAGGAGGTGGTTCCTTCGTGTTTCCAAACCACGGGGACCACTCACTGGGGTGGCCCACACCTCCCTTCCTGCTGCCTCAAAGGGAAAGGCCAATGCTTCTCCAGAAAGCATGCACATTTCCATACCTGCAGCAGAGGTATTTTCTAAAGGCTCTCAGACCTTTCAAAGATTGCATTAACCCATTGGGAAAGCGGCTCTGTAAAGCACAGAGCGCCGTGACACAGCGGTAGGTTCTCCTCTGAAGTTTGTTCAGGATCTGCCTACAAATTGCCATTCTCTTCTGAAGGCTAAGCCATTACAGATGCAGAAATCCACTCACTCCTTATGCCCGGTGGATACCTTATGACAAATCTGCACTGGCATCTGTGTTAGTTATTTTCACCCCTTTATTTGTATACATCTATGCTAGTTTGATTTGCATGTGATTTTTTGTGTTTGTTTTGTTGGTGTGTTTCCTTCTGTAGATGTACATAAACGTGGATCACAAAATGATACACATTTTCTGTCCTTTCTATAAGCTTTCCTGGGTACACCAGTGCTATAATTGGGAGAGCAATTAGAGCCCAAGAACAAATGCAGCCTCCTATCCAAATGTTCCTGCTGTTTGTAATTATGTGTTCAGGTGCAGCCTTTGCCGAGGAGTGGATGGCTGGGAGAAATGAGGAGGGTGGTGCATTAGCCACAGGTATCTCAGGTATCACAGACAAAGCCCGAGCTGAGCGGAAGAGCCTGATGAAGGTTAGCGCTTGAGGTGCAAAGCCACAGCACAAAGCTGTCACAGCCCATTAGCAGAGCGGGGCATCCATCTCTGTCAAGGGGAAGGTCAGGGCTCAGTTAGCACAAAATCCCAATTCCCTCACCCTGGAGAACGGGGCGCGCTCTGTGGGACCGAGGTCACTGCCAGGGCAGCAGAGCAGCCCCAGCACAGGCTGCTGCCTTCAGAAGGGGATCACAGCTTCACCTTCACCACTGTCTTTGCAACTAAAGAAACCTCTGTTCTCTATGTAAAGGCTCCCATTCCTCAGAGGAGAGCAGTCCCGTTGTCCCTCTCCTACCCCTTCATATTGCCATTGTCCCCAAACATCCCACATAGCTCCCATGTCTTCCTGAAAATCTACATCAGAAATAATCCAGTAATAATAAATCACTGCCTCATCCCATTGCAGGAAGGAGTGCCTTGATTACAAGGAGTTGTTTTCCTGAGACAAAGGTAACTTTGCTGGAAAAAAAGAAAAGTGAATCAAAATAAAACCTGCAAACCTTAAAACGAAATCAAAATTTACAGGAAAAATTACAGGAAAGATACTGGGTACCTGACATTTGCCATACTTCCACCTTCCAGATAGTACAGGATTAAGCAATGTAAACTCAGAATCTGGGCTGCAACAGTGGGAGAATGAGAAAAATAGATATGATGCTCCAATCATTCCCATGGAACAGAGGCAAGATCCTGTGAATGAATCCTTCCTTCCCATCAGTCATCACATTAAGTTATTTCAGAGTTCTGGCACTGACCCTCTGGAATATTTTGAAAAACTTCTTTAAAATTCTAAATTCTTTAAAATTCTGAAATAAAACCATCTCCCCCCAGCGCAGTGGTCAAGTGGTCAGGATAAACTCAACGCGAGCAAACATTTTGGCCTTGGACTTTGTTTCATGTCTTCACCTGCAAAAAAATAAGTGAATGGACTTCTGGGCTTCCAGAAGGATGTGAGCAGAGGCAGGAGGCTCCTGATGGCACATGCCCTTGTGCACATGGGTGGCAGGGAAGTGCTGCTGGGAGGGACAAGCCAACAGCTGTAGGTACTTCCATCAGGCTGGGCTCTCATCCAGCCAAACCTCCACCATCTTTTATTAGAACAGCCCAAAGTCCAACCAGAAGTAACATTTTTAATCTTATCTTCATCTAAAAGAGCTAGGAAGACAAAGGAAAGCAATGGAATTTAAAGGCTCCACATGCTGATCTTCTTGATATGTTTTATTTCTGGATCGATCTCATTTGGAAAGCTCTCCTTTGCTTGCATTCAATTCAAAATTCACCCAAGCACACAAAAATCCCCCTGACTTCAGTGAGAACATCACATGTGTGCTTACGGACAGAATTCGAACATGTGGGCTGATGCTTTGCAAAAAAAGAGATGTTTTTCTCCTGTAGCAGAAAGGAAATTGTGCTTTACTGTATTGTTTACTCTTCCCAGTACTTTAATTTTCCCTTTGTTTAATATTTCAGCAGAAGCCATTTATCTTCCCCAGTGATCAAATAAACTGGGTGGTAAAATAACGGATGTGCAATTCATTGGGAGAGGGAGAACAGTATTATAAGGTAGAGCACAGGGATATCGTTTGGAAATCCAGTCATGTGCGATTTGCTGCCTCACAGTGCCCGAGGGAAAATATTGTTTTTTCATAGCAAGCAGAGATATGGGTGATCCTTTCACAGCCCTGCAGCACAGCTCTGAAAGCTGATCCTTTGGCTGCTTGAAAGAACCACATCCGATTCAAAGCGAGTTCTTCCTCCTCCATGGAGATAAAGGCAATGAGGGCAGCCATCAGAGTTTGGTTTTCCAGATGCAGGAGGAGCTCATTGGGAAAGATGGACTGCAGAGGTGAGCTCTTCCCATCAACACTTTGTGGAGCACAAATGCTTATCAGCCTTCTTGTCCTCCAGCAGTCACTTAAGTAAAAGGCATTAATATTCCCTATAAAACAGAAATTCACCTGCTCTTTTTAATTCATTTCTTATTCTATTTTTTTTTTTTGTGGTTGTTGTTTTGAGTTCCATGCCCAGAAGACACACAGGTTTTTTATAACATCGTCAACAAGAAAACTGATGAATTATATGGAGTAGTTATTTCATACTTAATTTTCATGGTAACTTGCTAAATGAAAATTAATTAAGAATCCACTGCGAGTATGAAAGCTCTTTTAAAAACACATTCTTTTTTCCTCTGATCTGAATTTTTCAGTTTGAAGATGGATTAACCAAATTAAGAACAGGAAAGTGTAGCAACATGACATGCCTTTGAGGACCAGCCTTAATTTTTCCAGCATATCTCATCTAACCACATGAATATTTTTTCCTGTGAAGTCGTATTTAAATATTTATTTTAAACTGGTGAAGTGCCTTCATATAAAGACACAAATAATTGCTTTAGTTGGCAGGCCGAAGATCAAATAAAATACCTAAATGTGGTTCAGATATTGACATTTATTATTTTTTATGAGAAAAAAATGTACCCTAAGAGAAGACCTCAAAATACTTGATTATTTTGAGGAACAGACTGTGGCTCCAAAGCCACCATTGCTATGTCATGTGTTTAAGAATAATAGGTAAAATAGACCAGTATTCAGAAGCATGTCTATGTTCACATGCTGCTGATAGCCTTTATTTTTTAAAAAAACTTAATGGACTTGAAGACTGATAATGTTTCTAATAGATAGGAAAACATGAAATTCTGCTTATACCAATTTTAGAATTACGTCTGTGAAGTGTCTGGAGCGTCATCGTAGGGTTGAGCTCTCCCTGCCATCTGAGTGGTGCCATGCATTTGGGCTTCTCTGCTATTGGTTTGTTTTCACAGAGCCGTAGTAGCATCACATCTCTGAGACTGCAAAACCATGCAGAATATTAAAAAAATAGAGTGGGCAAATGGATTCACCTGCATGCAGATGCATGCACACTCAACTATAGTCATTTCCTCGTAAGCTGGGCTAAAAAAGTGATGAAAAAGATGAAAGGCAAAAGTAGCATGTTTGATTCTTATGGAAATGATCTAGCCAGGTTGTATCACAAATGCAAGACTTAGTTTATTTTCCAAGAACTGAAATGTGAGCCTTTTCCTGACCTTTATAAGAAAAAAACTGTGGCTTTTTCCTCATTCTTTACTTGCGTGATTTTGGCTTTTTTCTTTTTTTTTTTTTTTTTTGTAGCAGAACAGATAAAATTTCTGTTGTAAGATCAAACCTTTCTGTTTGCTTAGTTTTTAGAAATTCTTGATTTTTTTTTTTTTTTTTGCTTTTTAACAACCATTTTAAAGATCACTCCCCCCTTCCTCCTTCAGCACTCCTGTGCATCCTACACATTTCTGCCATAACAGTATTATGAAACCTTCCAGCACATCCATTACTTTGTCCTTCTCAGAAGGGTGAGGATCCAAAGGATCTCATTTCAAGACCTGGGCTGTGCTTCCATCATGTTGTCTGCATGTGGCTAAATCCTGTCTTTGACTTTACACTGGGTTGATTCCAACAAATGTGGCAGCAATACTACATGGAGGCAATGTCCACACTGAGACATAAATTAGACTGCATGAGATGGAGCTGGTAGATATGCCAGAAGTAAGATGGCAGTCAAGCTGAACTAAACACTACAGCTTCGTTAAGAGCCAAAAAGCCTAACTGAGCTGTCTCTGCATAATAAAGCATTCTGCATTTCAGAGCTCAGGACGGAAAACAGTTTATAATGTTAATCCCACATAACTAGAGCTATTCCTAATGATGCCAGCCTGCCCAGGCACGTTACAGAGAAATGTGTTCTCTCCATACTGCCAGATTTATTGTCTATTCATCTCTCTTCTGAAGTAGAAGAGGGAACACTCAACGACAACTTGTTGATCTGATGGACTGCAAATGTTATCACAGAGAAACCATTTATACTGTGTAGAAACTCTTTTTTTTCCCTTTAAATCAAAGAAGCCATTGTGCAGAGATCAGTTGTGTAGACACTGTCACTTCGGAGCATTCATTCGTACTTTAAAATATAAGCACATAGGAGAGGATGGAGATAATATTGATGGAAGCTGCCCTGAAAATCTGCTCTGAAATAAAGGGTGCCTACCTGGCGTATCTGGCAGCATATATTAAGCCATGTTTCTTTACTAAGTTTTTTCACCTAATAATATGGGTTCATTCTCAAAAACATAAAACACACGTAGCAAGAAAGAAATATTCGTCCCCTCCCCCCCAAATACTCTTATGCACTTCAGAAGCTATCATTTGATAATGCTAGGAATGACCCATATGGAAAGCAAAATGGTTCCCAAAGTGTTTGTTGCACTGAGTGGGGCAGCAAGCAGAGAAAGAGAGTCCAGGCATGGAAATGTGTCTGCAACATGGCTCACTGTGATGGATGAAGCGGTCGTTGACTTGGATTGATTCTACTCAGAGAGAGGTGGCAAATCAAGGAATTTATCATAGAAAGCTTTAAAGCAGGACATTAAAACAGACATTAGGTTTAAATATACAACAACAACAACAAAAAGAGGTTAATTTGTTTTCAGCTGCTGGTTACATTCCAGAAGGTGAAGTTTGTTTTTTCCTCTTGAACTAGCTTTGGAGAGGAGATACGCACCATATGCCACCGGTTGCTCTTGCATACAGAGCTGCAGCAAGATGTTTGCCAGAGGTTTGAACTCTGGTGAGCATGGCCTTTCCCTCCTCACATTCATTTCCAGCTGTTTATTTGAATGTGACTTCAGGCTGGTGAAAACGTGCTGGATTAACAGGCCTTAAAAATTAAAGACTATTGATCTGGGCAGCAGGGAAAGCAGAGGCAGCTGCCCCTCTGGCATCCCAGGATGGTAAATATTTGGAGGCCAGTGGGTGACTGTGGTTTGTAACAAGCTGAGGTCTTGCCTGGCTTTTGTTCCAGGAACTTGCACTCAGAGTACATGCCCATGTAAGAAAGGCCACAATTTCTGCATTCGGAGATTTGTGCATATCAAGGCCAGAGGGAGCACAGTGTTAATGCAGCTGAGCCTCTCATAATTATATTGGCAAATAATTTAACCCAATGTCTTGTTCAGCCTCTGGGAGCAGGAGAACCCTGAGTCCCCCAAAACACGCCTAAAGGAGACTGTGCACTCCTAAAAACAAGTCTTGGTTTTAAACTCTCAGGGCCCTCAGTGTCTTTATGAGATCAGGAGTTCCAGATATGTGGTCACTCTGATCCCAGACCCAACACGGACAATAACACAGCGCGTAGCATGGGCTGCTGCAGCAGGGCTGGGTCTGTCACTCTCCATCAGTCAATGTGTACAATCCCTTAACTGCCCCGACAGCGCTTTGTGTTTTCTAATGTGTCCCGCTCTTAATTCCACCAACAGACATAAAACTTCCTATCATGCCAGTCACAGAGACAATTATATAAGAAACTTTTGTTTTGTCCTCTCCTTCGCTCTTGATTTCAGTTTAGAGGAACAAAGGAGTCCATTCATTCAATTTGCAGCCGAATCTCTCAGGTTATGTAAATTGTTAAATCATCCATGGTCTTTCTTTTTAACCATACTGCAAGCAGTGAATTTCCATACCCAGTTTAGACCTCACAATTGATCTATCCCAGCAAACACAGAGAGTGAGAGAGATCAAGAGATTCGGTTTTTTTCCTTCCTTTCTTCTTGTTAAGCAATGTTATACTTCCACTGAGAATAATAAAAAGAAATCAGGAGTCTTTCATGAAAACTAAGTGGAATAAAACATTGTGATGTAATTAGGAGATGCCTGTGAACTTCATTTCAGCTTTATTCAGAATGTTCAAAGCACAGCCAAGCTTCCATTCTTGCTCCCGTGATTTTTTTTTTCAATTATTACTATTTTTACCCTGCAGTTTAAATTAAATAGAAATTTCAGATTACAGTATCCCTGGGAAATCTTCTGATTCTGTTCAGTTTTTGGTACTTACATTGATTTGTTAAGATTGTTGTAGGATTTATCTGGAGCACGAAATGTTTGTAATATTTGGGTTCCTCTTCCTCACTTAACAATGCATGTTAACAGAAGGATTTTGGTTCAGTTTTTTTGCACACCTCAGTTTCCCCACTTCTTCCTGCTGTTCAGTTTCAAAAAGGAAAAGAACATTATAAAGTCTGTCCAAGTCTTGTCCACCTGGGGGCATTTATACTTTGTTTTTGGCCAGCAAGCTCAGCTTTTTTGCAAAGGATCCGCAAGTTTCCTGTCCTCCTGGCTAAGCAAAGCCATGGTCCTCTGCATCGCTGTCCCTGCTGGAGACC
Source organism: Numida meleagris (assembly GCF_002078875.1). Taxonomy (NCBI): domain Eukaryota; kingdom Metazoa; phylum Chordata; class Aves; order Galliformes; family Numididae; genus Numida; species Numida meleagris. Next base: position 6,211,037 of record NC_034425.1, read on the forward strand.
CTTCCCTTTAATTTCCAAAGGCCTGGCCAAGAAGTAAGCCAAATGGCTCTGCACTCAGGCTCCTGTTCAGGAAAGCGTATATATCGAGTGTAACTAATAAAAGAATATTTTCATATAGCACAACAGTTATAGACAAGCTCCACTTTTATTGGCTTCAAATAGAGATTTCTTCTGGTTAAGAAATTAAATCATCTACCTGCACACCGAAGAAAAACAAAATAGCTAAATAACAGGAAGCAAGAAGCAGAGTTGGGCAGATGAGTGATGGAAAGCATGTAAATACCAAGGCCAAAAAACAGAACAGAAAAAAATCCCATCAGTGCCCACGGGACTTTCACCTGTGGTGGGACAGGAGCCGTGAGCCCAAATGTGTTAAAACGAGGGCTCTGGCATGCTGTACCCTGGGTGGGCTGGAGATGTCTGGTATCCATTAAAGCCCAACATTCTGCCGAACCAGAAGATTAATTCTCTTTCAGGAACCTGGGCAAACCAATAGCAGCAGAAAGTTAATCAAGCACTGATCCTCCCAATCCACTTAATCACAGCCAGCTGCTACTTAAAGCCCACGAAGAGCAACATCCCTGGGGCAGCCCATCTGGGGGAGGGGGAACTGTGGAGGGAGCACCCTGGGCTGGAGGAGGGCATTAAAAAGTTAATAAAATAAAAGTTAATTCCCTCAATCGAGGAGCTAGAGGGTAGTTCTGGGAAGTTCTAAAGCTCCTGATATTAATTTCTTCCCACCTTCCCAGCTGCTTATCCCTGGAAGGCATTTGATTTGTAGTAAAATATTTGCCCATAACCCAAGTTTCCTACTGGAGTGTACACAGACTGTGCGATGCCTGAGCCTTGGCTGTGTTTTTTTTCCCTCTTTCATTCCAAGTGTCTCTAAAATCTTAAAAACACTGACCACGCCAATACGGTTTACATTGGCTGGATAATCTTGTCTTCATTTTCTTTTGAGGTATGTATGGTCTCCTGGCCATGTCGTCCCCTTAATATAAAATTTTGCCTGTTTTAACAAATGTGTTATTCCCCATTTGAACTTTATTGGACTGGAACGTTTTGAGGGGTTCTGACAGGATTTTAGGTGTTTAAGCTTCCATATAGGAAATCCCTAAGTACATCATAGAGTTCTCTTCGGAAAACACTTGAGCGCTTCACGTGATGTAAGAAAATGCTTTTCTTCCTAAATTCACACCAGGGAATCTGAGATACTGATGGATTAACATGACTTGATAAAACTACCTGGGGTGGCGGTGGCAGAGTTTAGATTTAAATCCAATCTGTTGTTCTATTTACCATTTCACCATCTCTTAACAAAAGGTTGGAGCCCATGCAGTGATGGGGCCCAATATCTCAGCCAATGATCATCACGCTTACTGGTGGAGTCAAGAGGGGATTTTATGATCTAAGTTTGGGGAAAGTAATTTAATAAAGAGGGAAAACTGCATTCACCTTTCAGAGTTTTGTCAAACAGGAATTTAGGAAGCCAATGCTGTCAAGAAGCAGCAAAAAGCTGTCATCAAAAGTAGCTCCATTTATTTTCACTGGTTTCCCTCTTCTTCATGAATCTGCAGAACGTATTTAAAATGCAAAGTATTGGTCAGCAGTTTCAAAACGTTAGTTATTACCTTTGCCGTGGCAAATACATCCCGCAATGCTTTCCCTAATATTTAGCTTTCTGAAAAATTTTCCACCAAAGAAATATTCCTGCATAATAAAAACACAGCATAGTGGGCATACCACAGGCTCACATTTTTTCTTAGATCAGGAAATGTCAAAATTAAAAAAATATATATTTATGTAGATAGACACATACATATAGACATTCTCAAGGTACCATGATAGGAAAAAGCAACCTGGTGATCCCACCAGCGTTCTGTTAAAAAGGCATTGCTCTTTTGAAGGTGCGTGGCTCACCTTATAAAAATCGGTTGAACTTTGTGTTCTATTTTAAAGATGTTTACGGCGCTTTGGGATTTTTTTGGTAAGCCATCAGCAAACATTCCCACTCTCCTGTTGGCAAAACACCTTAACTAAAGCAGTCTGTGGGGGGGGTCTACACTAATTTCTGCAATTTTCTATGATAGGGCTCGACCGACCTTTTTAAATTAACACAGATGGAATTTTCCATGTTGCTGAAGGAAAGCCTGTTTGAAGTGGGGACTTTCTATTTACTGCTTTTGTGTTCAGCAATTGCTGTCTAATAAGTGTACTCTCCAATTATTTTGTTTGGTGGCCACTGGCTCCGTTCCTGCTCTCCCCAGCTGCGTGCACTGCAGCAGTTCTGCGATGCACATGTGCTGTGCTGAGCATCCCTGCAGCTCGCTCCGGGAGGTGTTGCCTTCCAGCAGCTGGACTTTGCTGGAAAGCAGTCTGGATTTCTGGGGAGAAGTCCTGTCATCAGTCACCAATTGCCTGGATTCCCCCCAGCCATTAAAAACCAAATGGAAGAGAACGGTTTCAAGGAGCTGAATAGATTTTTCATACATCGTTAATGAGATGATTTAGGTTGAGGAACATTAAGGAGATCGACTGATGCTCAGGAGAGACCTCAAACATTAATGGATGCAGCTTAATTTAAAACTCCCTTCCTAAGGCCATTTCTAAAGTGATTTATTATCATCAGACACCTGAAAGTATCTGCGAGGCATTGCGTTCCTGCAGCCAGATTCAGAAAAGCCATTAAGCACATGCTCAAATAAACTCATTAACCCAGCTCTTTGAGCAGGGGAATCATTAACGAATCCCCTGCGCTATTTTAAACCTGGCTGTATTTTCTATAGTGATTCTCAGTCCAGCCCTCAAGTTCTCCGTTTTCTCCCTCCACCTTCTTGCACATACCCCTGCAATTAGTAAACAATTCCAGACCTTGAAAACTCTTGCAAGCTATTTTAGAAAGAATGCTCTTTGCTAGAATGACTAAGATTGGTAATGGCTTTTGGCCATTGAAACTGAGGCACGAATTGAAGCCAGAGTCTACTGTGCATTGTGTATGACCCTGTGTAGATGGGGTCTGGTGAGAAAAGACCATCAGACAACTTTTGGTACAGAGGAGAAAGCTCCTGCAGTAGCATTTCTCTCCACGTGGGCATGGGATGTGGTGGTGGAAGGAACGCAGGCATCACATGGTGCTGCCCCATCCCGCTGGGGATGGCATCACCCTGCAGTGTGAGTGCTCCATGGGGTCAGATGGAGAAGTTTAACACCGTGCTTACTGGGTTTTGGTGCATGAAGGATGGGAAAAAAAAAACCTGAAGAACATCCTTAAAATGTGAAACATCTTGCTCTTTTAATAATCCCATGCGGTATGTTTTCACTTTAGCAATAATTGTATTTTCTTTTTTGCGTATTTTATTTAACAACATCGCAGGGCCCGGTTAATCTGTTCCATCTGGTGAAGGAGCGAACAATGCACTGAGCACGGGAACAATTTTATCAGATGGTGGGGGTTTGCAGACACAGCCCAACACCCGGATCTCTGCTGGGAGAACTGCAGCTTCACCCCCTGCAGCCACTGTGCTCATCACTGTGGCTGCGGGTGTTAGGAAGGGTCAGCATAGATGCACGGTGGTAGTGTGTCAGCATCATGGTAGTTGTACAGAGATAGATCAAAACCCTGCAGTGATAAAGGAAAAAAAAAAAAAGGGCTTTTCTAAATTTGATGTGAAGGTTTCTAGTGGAATGTTTATGCTTCCTCTTACAACTTTCAAATCCAACAGAGCATCCTAAGCAGACAAAGAGGTGTGACAGCTAACGTTCAGCAGCTGTAGCATCTTCCTCAAGCCAACCAGTGTGATGCTGAACAGGGGAAGAAATACAGCAGCAGTAACAATCCTGTTCTATTGCACTTTGTGATTCACCTCAAAGCCTGCAGAGGGGACTGCCCTGGTGCTCTGCTTCTTCTGCTGCAAAAAGCAGCTGTCAGTCAGCACGTTCCATTAGCTTTAATGCTGCTCTCTATCTCCTGGGTGCCACAATTCAATCCAGGTGTGAACGCAGCTTTCACGACCCTGCCTCCAAACTCCTCTGAGTGCCGTGAAATTCCATCAGGAAGGTAATGGTTGCTGATGAAATGCAGCACTTTCTGGAGAGGATCAGATGCCCATTGACTGTGCAGTGACACAGAACGTAGCACAAATACGTGGAGATGAAACGTGGGATGGTGAGAGCCAGGTGAATGGGAAGGATGGAGCTGAGCGAGGCTGGGGCTGCGGAGCAGAGCAAAGCTGACAGTGATGCAAAACGCAGCCCACCTAAGGAGGATTTGGGATGGAAAAGGAGCAGAAAATGCACTTGCAGGAGAAAAGAGGAGAGTAGCAACCTGACCTTAAAACTGCCAACAGCTCGAATATGCACAGGATTATTGCACCATGTCCGGGGAAGGGGCGTGTTGTGGGACAGTGCTAGGGAATGCCATGTTTGGTGTCATTTCATTTATGATATTGTTTGGTAGTTTATTCCTGGAATAGCTCATCTACATACATGGCATTGATGCGTCACACTTCATTTTCCCTAGCACATCTGAAGTATCGTGTTTGATTTCCTTTTCTTTATCATTTCTCATGTAGCCTGGCATCAGAAGCAGTTTGAATAAAAGTGTCCGCAGAACAAGAAGGAAACCAGCACACTTGGAGGCAACAGCTTCACACGCAGACAAGTTCTCAGCCTCTGCTGATGCCCACAGTGCTGCACACATTTATGTGAAGTGTGGACATGCGGCGTGGAGTGTAGTGGTTTTTTTTGCTCCACCACAAGCCTTACTGATATTCCAGTGCAGATCATTTGGAGGGGAGCAGCAAGGTGAGGATATGACCAGTGCCAAGGGCAGAAAGCTGTGCAAGAAGCTCTGATGACTGCAGCACAGGAAAGAGGAGGCCACCCTTTATCTGCAGATATACATCCAGCCTTGGGCAACCATGCTCCTATGGAAGAACTGTCCTTCAATCCTCTATACTGAGACAGATCAAGGTGAACACAAATTCCTGATACTTGTAGATATCAATCCTATCATACGAGGAAAAAAAGTGGGACTTTGGGCAAGTGCAGAAGAATGTGTGATTTTCTTCAACCAGCAAAACAAACTGGTGAAAAACACATTGCTGGGCATGCCTGCAACCATGACAAAGTCCACCTACGCTCTCCCTACCCAGCCCCCTGAGAGGAGAAATTGATTTCATATCACATTTCACACTTCATTTATTCTGCCTCCCCCAGAGAAAGGCCCCCACACAATGACACAAAAGACATCAGTTTTATTTACTGCCCATCTACTTGTGTCTTTGTGTCCTGTTGAGTTGCAGGAAAGCAAACCAGTGTGGGAACCCGGAGGATTGAGATTGTTCAATGAAGCTTGCCCAGTGTACGCTAGCACAGTAAATCATGCCTGACAGACTATTGTTGGAAGGGGGGCTTTTGTTTTGTTTTGTTTTTCTGGAGTGGTGTTGGTTTTTCCCTAGGATGGCTTTGTCGTCCCGAAGCAAGGGTGGGTGCTGAGGGCTGGGAGAGGGGCACGGGAGCCATGTGCACTGCAGCGCTGGGGGGATGCCCTGGCACAGGGCCCACTGCATGACAAAGTGCTCCGAATGTTCACATTCCCTTTTTTGTTTTCCTTTCTGATTATCCCCTGGCTCTAAGTATACTAATGAGCTTGGCATCCCCTGCAGTATGACTCAGTAGGGCAAGAGCTGAGGTAGCACATTGGGTTGTGAAGGGTCTGGAGCACAAGTCTTATGGGGAGCAGCTGAGGGAACTGAGATGGTGCAGTCTGGAGAAGAGGATGCTCAGGGGAGAGCTCAGTGCTCTCTACAATGCCCTGACAGGAGATTGGAGCGAGGTAAGGGTCAGCCTCTGGTCCTGGATAACAGTGATAGGATGAGAGGGAATGTCCTCAAGCTGCACCAGGGGAGGTTCAGTTGGGATATTAGGAAAAATCTCTTTTTGAATGAGTGGTGAGGCATTGGAACAGGCTGCCCAGGGAGGTGCTAGAGTCACCGTCCCTGGAGGTGCTCCAGAAACGCGGAGATGTGGCACTGAGGGACACAGTCAGTGGGCACAGTGGGGATGGGTTGGGGATCTCAGAGGTCTTTTCCAATCTTAATGATTCTATGATTCCTGATGACCTAGAAACCTCTATAGCAGAGGATCTGAATGGGCCTTCATCCTCGCTCCTCCCCAGGATCTCCTGCACAGGGTTCATGGCACTGGGCTCCCTACCTCTCATACATACATCATCTACATTGAACTTGGACCTCAGACTTCATCTGGGCTTGGTAACAACAGGCTACTGACTGCACATCACACCAGAAAGGAAAGGAATTTCCCACGGAGAGTGATACTCTAACCGTTTGGTATCAGACAGATTGAAACTATCCTTGTCACTTGTTGCCTGTCAAGTCATCCAGAAGTTATAGAAAGACAACAGAGGATAAGAGCCTTTCCAAGTGCACTTAGCCACTGAGGTAGAAAGAGCTCCTTGTGACATTTCCAGAGAGCTGCCCTGCAGACCTCATTCAGCTTTGAGAGTAGTTCTTACACCTCTTAGCCCAGTCATTGTCACATGGAAGTCCAACTATCAGAAAATGTTTAAAAAGCAAAAATACCGGGTATTTATGATCATAATAAAATCATAGTACTTTACATTAAAAAAAAATAATCAGGGCAGACAAATTTTATATTAGAAGGTCTTGTGCAGCAGTGTTCCAAAGGAAGATACATCTTTATAGGTTTAAAATGGCTGGTTAGAATCATCCCAAGTTGTAAGGGACCCATAAGGATTGTTGACTCCAACTCCTTAGCACTGCAAAAACCAGATTACAGAATGGTCAATAACTACTAAATGCAGGGATTCAACACCGTTAGCTGGCTGAATAAAAAATAATAATAGAATAAATATTCCCTTTCTGTGTGGGATCATCCCAAAGAAAAGGAATTTCGTACTGCTCCCACAGGAGATGGGGCAGCAAATGCTCCTGGAAAGATACTGTGTACTGGTGGGAGAGGATGAGGGAAGGGTTGATAAAATAGTAGGAAAAGGAGTCCAGACATTGAAAAAAAATACTGAGAGAGGCTGTGGAATCTTCATCCTCAGACATATTCAAAACTCAACTGGATATGACTCAGAGCAACCCGAATGAGCCTTGAGGCTGCATCTAGCTGATGTCGGCTGTGCCTGAAGGTGCAGGCAGAACAGGCTCCGACAGTCTCTCCCAGCCCATACTGCCCAACAGCTCTACGGTGTCTTTAGGTTTTGTACGTGGGCTGTCTTTTTCCGAGCTGTATATCCTCACCATTTGAATGTTAGAGTGAGGTTCACAGAATGGTTTTGCCAGATCTCAATACTTTCCATGCAGCAATGTCTCAACCGTCTTCCTGCAACAAATTTCAAAAACTGCGCTGAGTGTGGGACGTGAATGACTGGCTCTTAGCAAGGAGGTTTAATGTTTACGATCAGAATCAATCTGCTTCCCAGCCTATGAACTGAGATCCATAAGATATAGTGAATTCAACTCAAAATCCCAGATGAAAATTCCTCTGTGCTTTTTCCTAGCTGCCGAGCTCTGTCTGTGCAGTTTCACATAGCAGCATCCTTTATGAAGGAGCAGACTGAGCTCGACATCCAGTGCACCTGGGCTGGCCGGGACAGGTCAGACTCTCGGCGTCTCATGCCCACTGAGTCTTCTCAATTCCCGATCTCCATCTTGATTAACCGCATGTACTTTCACCCCACAGTGAAAGCTTTTATTGAGTCACCAGACTCATGAAACCGACCCATTTCAATGAACGGGTTCTGTTTCTGATGATTCAGCATCTCCCAGCCGTAAGCTTTCCATCTGAAAATCCCTGGCCATCCCGAGCCAGCCGTCTGATCCCAATTTTTTCCACAGTCCTTGGGAGCCCGTGGGGAGGGATGCCTGCCTGAGTCAGCGTCTTGCCTATTTCCCCCCAGCCAGAACAATTCAGGAGTGACACAAAACAAAGAGTGTCCAGCAAACACGGCCCATTGCAGCTGTCATCCACTGTCACTTCTTTTTATTCTCTCACATAAAGGCAAACCCTTCTGAGCAGGGGAAACACTGGAGATTTAGAAACAGTTGTTATGAGGTAAAGCCTGGAAATACTCTTACAGAGTCCCTCCTTGAAGAAGGAGGCTAAAAAAGCCAAGTTGACAATGCCATGCTTAACAGTTTGGCCAACACACATGGAAAGTCAGCGACCTGCAAGGTGCCAAACACACCGCTTAGGAAACTCATTGTCTTTTTGGCCACGTGAGTGCAGACAGAAGCACAGTGCAAGCTGAGCACACCCTTCGCAATACCTTCTAAGTCTGAGGACTCCCAGGCCTGGGCATTCTTTTTCTCTGCATGGCCTCCATCCCACCTGATAGAGATTTTTCTTGCCTGCTCTCTTGGCTTGGACTTCTTTGTTTCAGCTGCGAGTCCTTCCTCTAGGCCTGGTGCCAAAGTCACAGATGTGCGAGATGGAGGATGAAAAGGAGAACATGGAGAAGGTTGTGCTTGGATTTATCAGCAAGCACTTGACATCCCCATGGTGCTGTTTATTTCACTAAAATCCCACCTGTGCACTTGAGATTTTTCAGCCAGGCCCAGCTGGGAGTAAAGCCAAAGGCCAAGGAGAGCTCTGTGGGCTTTTACACCTTCCTAAAGCAACCTTGTAATTATAACTTGAAATAAACCAATGCGTTTGTTTCCTTTTTTTGGACTTTTTTTTTTAATGATCTGTGTGAGATGGTCACAAGATATTTGAAGCTGATGGATGGTGGAAGGGATGCATGTTGTCTGCTCAGTGAACTGAGGAGGCTGAAGGGACACTAGGAGATGCATATTCGTACAAGGAAGACAAAAATTGTAAAGCTTTGATGGTATGGATGTGCTCTCATATGGCATTTTGCACTCTTGGGACTTGTGTCATGGACCAGTTCCAATCTCAAATCACCTCTGAGTGTGCAGATCTTATCTCTCAGGGGTGAAACTGAGCAAATATTTAGATACACATACACTAAATACACACCAAGAGCTAAACAAACTGCTGATTTTCAGCTGACGATAGCTAGAGTTTCTGCAGATGTCAAAGCAATCCACCTATGTTCTTTCCAAAGTGGGTCATTTTCAGGATTTATCCATTTTCAGGCAGATTGCATAGCAAGTTGGCATCAGCAAAAGGACAACTAACTTTTCTTTTTGTCCTTGATAGCAAGTTTATTTTTTCTAGAGAAGCACTGGTACAATCTGCCTTAACTTAGGTTTTTTGGTAAAGCATCACCAAATCCAAGGAGGTGTCCAAGAGTTTCCTTGAGAAAGCAAAGCATTTATTGGTGGGAAGAGACCAAGCCTTAAGTAAATAGCACTTCCATTGATTGGTCATGTTCTGCTAATAGTTCTGGCAGTCAAAATGTGGAAGTAATGTCATTAAATTGATTTTTATGATTTTATTTTTTGCTTGAATTTTTTGTTTGTTTGTACTAGTGTGACAAATACATCATGTCTTTTCTAATATAAATTAGGCATTACCCATAAACCTAACGCTTCCTTAATACTTTTCCATTAGAATAGTTGCTAGAAAAGCTATCCGTTACTGTAGGGGTGTTCTTTTACAGTTATTGGTGGCAAGACATTGCTGTTAGAAAGTAGCATAAGGGGGAATTTACAGAGTATGATCAATGTGGATAAGAAAAAAGTGATGTGTTAGAATAAATTAAAGAAAAAAAAAAAAAAAAGGAAGAAAAGGAAGTCTGTGCAGTTAGCTGTGCAAAATCTTTCCAGCATCCTTCTTTCTTGAACAGGAAAAAAAAAAGCAGTGTTCCAATCAGCTGAAACTGTTTATGGGTATCTATGGGCAGCATTTGCTTTGTTTCACTCTGCTTTTCCTACTTCTCATTTAAAAGCAAAACTTGTCATGTATGAAATAACAAATTGAACTCCTAACAATCTCTATACTACTTCTCTTTTCAACTGCAACTAGAATTATGGCTCTGTGGCAACACATCAGTAATTTCATGGGGAAAAATCAAAGAGCACAGGCAAAACATTTTGACCATCTTTGGCACAAACTAGCACAGACCACGCTCAGACTCTCACTGTGGGAATAACGGTGTTGGATGAGCTGTATCTGTCTGCAGTCATCAGTATCCTCCTTGTCAAAACAAATGTGTTTATCTCCTTTGTAAATGCTCTGAAACGGGCTGTATAGGAAATTATACACACGAGGCTAAAATCCCACAAATCTAATCGCTTACATTTTTACTGGAACAGAAAAACAGGAAAAATACACACCAAAAAAAAAAAAAGACTTTTGTTGAGCTGGGCTTTTTGAGTAGGAGAAAAACAAAGCATTTGGTAGCAATTAATATGCCCCCTACATTTGCAGTTTTAATTCCTGTGCAGATGCGTAGTGTTGTTATTCTAATAACTTCCTGTGGTGCTCCCTTTTTCTGTAAACCTCAACGCCAATTAAAATGTGATCCATCAGCGAATGCTTCCGAAACAAAGGGGAATGTCCAACTTTCTGATACAGCCATGAAAAATCCCAGTCAGTCAAAAGAAGACCCAGGGAAAAGAAAAAATAAAGCATTCAAGTCTTCCCATTTCGGTAAGAAAGAGTGGAAAGAAAATGTTCTTTTGTGTAAGTCTTGTAATAGAAGCAGACTGAGGGATTTAGACTATGTTAGGAGAGACCAGCCAGACTTCCACTCAGCAAAAAGGTTGATTAATAAATGCATCCAGCTTCTTGTGCTGAAATGACAATGTCTGGATATTCCCCCTCCGGGGGAAGCGCCGCGGATTGGACGGTCCAAGCAGATGTATCTATGGTTTCACGAATAGCTGAAGGCAGCTTTCAGGCAGCAGCAAGTGAATGCCTTCCCTTCTTTGTCTGCTGCGAGGAGAGGCAATGCTGTAATTGTGCAGAGATACACAATTGTGCCGCCAAATAGAGCTCCGGCCTTACAGTAAATAAAAGGTGGGCAGCTCGTTGGTGGCTCACCAGCTTATTAAAAAGGGCTGATTCGCTTTTTCTTTCCACCCTGAATGATGCAGCTTCCTCTGTAATGCAAATCAGCACCAAACAGAGGGCCTGAGCACCACTGTTTGTATGCAGGACACGACTTGGCCACCAAGGACAGCTTTTTTCATGGTTCACATTTCCAGGCAGCATCTCAGCACACCCTACAGCAGGACTTGCTCAGCGGGCCCAACTTTGCTTCTCCTGGGAAATGCTGGGTCCTTCCTTGCCACCTCTGCTGCTCTAGGACCATGCAAGTCACCTTCTTGGGGTGAAAATATCTGGAGAGATGCTTAGAATGACAGAATCATTGAGGTTGGAAGAGACGACGAGGGTCACTAAATCTAACCATCAACTCATCACCACCATGCCCACTAAAAGCCATGCCACATCTACCCTTTTCTTGAACACCTCCAGGAAGCGGAAGTTCTCCAGCGATGCTCACTGAGCACAATATCAGCGCTCTACCTGTGTTACATGGAGTCGTCTAAGGTTTAGATTTAAGTTGTACAAGCTGTAAAAATCCTTCCAGAGGATTTTCAGCCGCTGTGGAGATCACAGAGAAGAGCTCTCTCACTCTGTGGTGGAGATGAGCTCTCAGGAAGCTGCTCCCAGCTATCCTTCCTCCCTCATGTTTAATTGCATGCAGACAGTAGGGAAATGTCAGGGATAAGGTAAGGATGCGTGGTATTTCTGGACTATACTCAGAAAATTAGAGCTTGTCTCTAAAATGAAAGACAACCGGTCCATTTTCAATGGAACCACATTCTCATTCACACCCAACCTCTGCAGCTTAATCCCAAGACTTTAATTTGAGGTTATGGCAAAGCAAACACCTCCCTTTTGCACATCTGCTGAGTGCATGCTCTGCTCCTCATTCAGAGGCACGGCAGCAATAGAGAAATGCAAACAGTTCACCTTTCTAAGCATCACATTAAAAAGATGCCACCAACAATTTGCAGAGAAACAGTCACACAGGCGTCCTCCTGGAGCTCAGTCCTGCAGCTCCCTCAGAGGGAGGGAAGGTTGTTTGTTGATTTGTTTATACCTTCCCCGAGCCTATTTTCTCCAGGCAAGGATCCTGGCCAAGTCTGTTTACAAAGTTCAGCCTGGGGATCGTGAGAATCGCAGCTCGGGGCCCGGTGCTCACATCCGCCTGCCCCAGACGCGCTCCTCTTCCCTTTGCTCTGCTCCCTTTGGGCCTGTTCTTGGGGAGGGAGGCGAAGCTGAGGAGGACACAGGAAGAGTACATACTGCTGAAAATAGGTGCTAGTAAAAGTATGCTTCAAACTTGGTGCTCTCATGGCTACCTGGCATTCAGACTCCATGGCGATAATATATTTCTTGTTCTTTAAGCATTCCTTCCTGTGAAAATTCGTATAATTTACAGTTTACTATTCTAATCTCCCTGAGTGCCTAAAAAGCACTGCCTTTATGGCTATGATACCTGTTTCTGTGTTTCCCTGTCGTCTTGCTGGCATCAGATTGTAGTTCATGAACCAGATTTGGAAGTAACATAAAATGATTCAGCTCTGAGGACCTCACAAGAAATATGCCACTTAATCCTTTCTTTAAATCTGCCATATTCATGCTCATTAGCCGTTTAGCCAGGAGTGTGAGAAGCCTAAACTATCTTTCAGGAAAGCCTTTGAAATTAATGGTTTTATTCTAATGTAATCCAGGCATGAATTACTGGGAGAGCAAGCTCATGATTCCTTTGCAGGAAAAGCAGCATCATCTTTCCCTTTGTGATTTAAATGTGCTTTTGAGTGGGAAAGTTAAGTTAAATTAGAAACAAGAATGGTATCCCTTAATCATCCTAATGTGTTTGGCTGCGCTATTCTCTCGGACCTGGTGTGGTGTTTTCCTTGAGCTGATGCATTAGGGGAGGTCTCCGTCTGTTTATCAAGAGCTGCAGGCTTTGAAATCTCTGATGAGGGAAATTCTACATGCGCTGAGGCTCCTTGTGGTCTCAGGGATGACTTAAGTGGCTAAATATGCATATGACTAGGATGATAGTGATGAAAGCAGTATTTAATGATCATGATGATGTTTATTTCCACTATTATGCCATTATTGAGAAGCAGAGCATGACGGTCACTCTTAGAGGAGAACGGTGGGCTTGCCTCGGTTTCTGTAATCTGTACAAGGTGGAGCTGCAGTCCCAAGAACAGATTTTCCTCCTGGCATAAGACAAGTTGAGAACAGCAACTTCTTCCACATAAGTAATAGGGGGATTTGAAAATGTTTTTCTGGAGGAATCAGCCCAAATCCACCATGAGATTTGTACATAAGTCAACGTCATATCAACGGTGACTTAATCACAAGTCACTAAGTCATCATTCTCAAGAACTGTCACCACAATAAGGAACACTGGAAACTCAAATAAAGATATCAAAATCTTGTCCTTGTTTCACAAAAGAGCAGAATTTCTTACCTCATATAGAGAGAAAAACACCTTCTGCCTAGGAGATAAAGCAGAGCTTTGGAGATTTGCAACTAGTCCCCTCTGAAATCTGCCCTCCCCAGTAGAAAGCAAAGCCAAGAGCATTCTGGGGAGCTGTCGAATTGGCTAATTTAGCCTGGTGTATACACCATGAAAACATAAGCAGGCCAAGAAAAGGCCTTTCACAGAATCCATTTACAGGCACAACGTGAGGTCAAGTTGTAAATTGTTCGGCCGGGTTTGTTTAGCACAGCTTTGATGGATCAGGAATTACTGACGTTTTCTGCAAGGTCCGTATTTGCTCAGATGGTTCTGGAAAGGTAAGCAGTGGTTTCCATTGCAAAGGGAAAGGTTTTAAAGGGGGTGGATGCTTGGGCTTATCCGTCCGAGCAGGGAGCAGAGGCGTGCGTGTGCTGCCTACCCCGGGAACGCTAAGTGAACCTGAAAGCTCCCAACATCTGGCTGCAGCTCGCCTTTGTTTGCTTTAGGCTTTCCATACAGACGACCACCCTGGCTGAGAACACGAGGATGAACAGGGCATCTTCACGCACGACTGGCGAGGGACGGGGAGCGTGTGTACCACCACGTCCTCAGGGATGGGAGAGAGGCGCGTTGTCCTTCCAAAACTTGTCCCCAACACAGCGAGGGAGCTGCTCCCCTGGCGTTATATCTCCATGACAGTTCTGTAAGGTCTTCCCTGTCCTACCCACCTCGTGGTGCATTAGGTTTGCTTAAAGACCATCTCAGATCCCTCACGGCTTTCAAGTATCAGAGTTCTCCGTGGACGTATTGTCTGGAAATTACCTTTTAGGTGCCAAAGCCACTTGCCTGAATTTGGAGGATAACACCAGGGCGAAATCTCCTTGTCCCGTTTCAGGAATTCTGTTTCTAGCTTTGGTTGAGAAGAAGGACAGGGAGACTGAAACAGAAAAAAAAAAAGAACAGATGGGTCAAAACTGGACCACTAAATACAGGCTGGCTTCTGGATTTCTGGAAAGCGGTGCCTGTTCCTCTGAGATTTGCTGTTCATTCCTCTCTCACTTTAGGATTCAGTTTAATATGAAACTCCATAGTTTAGTGGCCATTATTTTATTTGGTTGATTGTTTATTAAAAGAAAGGTGTGGGATATATATATAGTAGGGTTTTTTTGTTTTTTTTTTTGGAGCTTCCTGCTCCAAAGAACTAGATAACAACAAGAAGCTGTACAAGCGATGTTGAAGAGGATGAAGAATCCTAACTTCTTTTATAACAACAAGGATCTGCCAGAGGGGATTCTCCAGATTCTCTTTATGCCACATAAGGCAAATTCGGTGAGAAGTGGTACCTTTTATTATACCCCTGATGGAGGTGAGGAAAATAAGGAAACCTTTCAGAACCACAGCAAAAGTCATTTTTGGCTATAATATAGAAGTAGCAAACTTCAAGATTCGTGCAAGGCCTTGTCTACAGCAGGATTTTCTCCTCCCTCTTGATCTGGATGGTGTGATAAAAGCATTTCATCTGCACCTGGAAACAACCTGTATAACTTTAGGTCACTGAAGCCAGAACTGCATCGTGACTTCTCTTCCCATAGAAAAATCTCCTGACCAGTCTGACACCAGAGCTGCCCAGTGAAGTGCTGAGAGTTTAAGAATGCATCGTGTGGAAATATAAGTCTGTGTTGCTTCCCACTGTGCTCCTTCTGACTGAGAAGTGGTTTTCACGCCAATAATAGCATTTTAAGCTGCTCCCATTAATGTTAACGGAGCTCCCTCTCGTGGGTTGAGCACAGCCCTCACTCCGCACCATCCTCCAGCAGGTCTGTTCCTACAAGTATTTCTGCAGTGTCCAACTTGCTAATAACGATGGGGAAAAAAAAAAAAAGTCATTTACTTGAATTTAATGCCTCCCTGCTGACCACATTACATAGCATATTACAGCGTGAATTTATTTCAACGTCCCTCAAATCTCATTTAGAAAAACACTTCCTTTTTGCTTCCCGCCATGTGGAAAGCAACATTTATTGAAGACAAAGGAACTACTCCTGTTTTCTAAGGACTTGCTCTGCCATATATCCATTTGTTCAGATGGCTCAAGAGGAGACACGTGGCAGTTTGCATGGAGTAAGATTGCACCATACTCAGCAGAAGCCTGTTTTGCTCAGAGGTGGAGAACAGAAGCTATCTTCTTTCCCTCTGCCTGGGCATCCTCCTTCTGAATTGCTCTGTGCCAAACACAAGTACACTCAGTAGTGCTACATATTGTGCAAGCTGCACTGGAGATAAACAACATTCCCAGGATGCTTTGGGGGTAGAGTTAGGTTTTCCATCACTGATTCTCTCTCTTACAACTGAGAAGGTACATCATGCCTTAATTTAAAGATGAATGCAATTCTGTTGCAATATACTGTATGCCCACAGCATGAATCCGGTTCTGCACTACTGAAAGTGAGCTCTGTTCACAAGCAGAGTAAAGTTCTGACCTGAGAATGGGGCAGGAAGCGTTCGTGGCAGTATGATGGCATTCTGTGAGCCAATTGCAGATTGCTTTAACAGGAGAAGTATAGAATCCTTACTTCATATGTTTGGATTCAGGGCCAGAGAGGGCATTGAGCAACCCGAGGCCATTGCTCCTTGCACACCCCTTCCAAAGGCTCCAGAGACAGCAAGGTTTGTGCAAACTGCTGTTCAATGGCACTTAGGGGAAGCCAGCATGCCAAGCCCCGCTCCAACACTTGGTGGCAGCAAGGGACCGGCTCTGCAGGGCTGGGAGCGAGCGTAGGAGCCAGCCCTGTCCTCAGCACGAGGACGCGTGCCTTCCTGAAGGAGAAAAAAAGTTGTCCTTCTCTTTACATAAGAGATCACGGAGCAAAGATGTTCTGTTCTGTGACTCTGCAGAATGGCATCCCAGCAATGTCCTCTCCGTGCCCCAGCCCCGCACCCTGCCTGCCTTCCTTCAGCATCGCACTACCAGTGCTTGTTAAGCTGGGTGCAACTTCACAGGTTGTGCTGTCTTCAGACTCTCCTGAGCAGCCTCAGTGCTGTAAATTCAGCTCTTAGACAGTCTCACTGAGTCCCTGCGCTTTCTCCATATTAAAGACTTAAACTGTGAAAAGACAGAGCCATATAATCCACGATGGTTTAAGAAGAGACCTTGGAGACCTTCCTGTCTTGCAGGAGAATCTAAAGCACAAGGCTGGATCACCTGCTCGGTCTTCTTTGCACAAGGACTGCCATATTATTATTTCTGAAGTGGATAGCCCAGGCAGGGCTACGCAGTGGCTGTGGGATGCTCCTCTGGAGGAACAATACCAGGAGGTGACACCTTGGGACACAGCACAGTGACAGCGAGATTCACAACATCCACTTTTCTAAGAGGTTCCAGCCAAAGGCTGCTTTCTTTTGATACCCAGGAATGGTATTTAGCCATTAAGTTCTAATTCCTTGAGCCTTCTGTTGCAGAAGGGGTGTGTGAAGTCAATCAGTCCATTAGTCCCTTTGTATCATGCTTTGAAACCTATACAATAGGTTTACCTAAGATCCTATTTCCTGTCTAAGCACCTCAGCTTTCACCAATATTTTATGTGAACAAACTGCCTCCGTTTATAGTTGCTAATTGACAATCCATGCAAAATACTTCACTGCTGCTTACTTATTTTATAGTCCAGAGGGATATGAATACAATTCTTTCTGAAAGTCACCAACTGCCTTTCAGTATGCTACTGGTAATTAATGTGCAATTCCAGCTGGCTAAGAACCAGTCTGTTCCTCCATAAAGCCAGCCAATATGATGGCAGTACTGGAGGATTCTGTTCTCAAGTGCTTGGTGCCACACCTCTCATTATTTCTTTATTTGATTGCTCACATCAGTGTGTGTTACAGATCTACCTGTGCTATCACAACCAGAACTGATGAGTTTTGGCTGATATTTTGGGAGAAGCCAGGTCAGGAAATGAAGGAATTGTTCCCATTAGCAATGTACAACTCCCCTCACGCACCCCACCAGCAGTAACCTCCCAGCACAGTTCGGCCTGGAAAGGACATATGGCCACAGCAAACAGAGAAGTCTTCTATTTGCTGTGGGATTGAGGTCTCCATGTCCTGTTCCACACGCCCATCATCCAGTAGCCCTTTTAGCAGCCCTGTCTTCTGCCTGCCCTTCACAATGACACAACGCCCTTAAGCCCAAGCTCCGTGCCCCTCTCAGCTGCCATTTAAGACAGCCTGAGGCAGCTCTGGCAAAAGGTCACTGGATAAATATGTTTTTCTATGCTGTTTCCAGGACACCTTTTGAAGTCAGAGCTTTGGCATGTGCTCCACGCTCCTGAAGGAGTTGGGTTACTCAGCTGAGCTGAAATGGAGCACCACGACCTCGGCTCCTCGTTGTCCCGTGATGAGCAGGACAGGTGGCAGAGGACAGGAGGTATGAGTGCAAATCAGGCAACCCAGAGCATGTCAAACACATTTCACAGCCTGCTTGATTAAGGTTAATGAGTACCTGCCTGTTTCCTATCAGAAATCTCCAGCCACAAAAATACCAAAGCCCTCCTTTGCTTCTCATAATAAGGGTTGGCTGGCTGCCACCCGAGTGAGATGTCAGTAGTTCAGTCAATGAGGAAGACAGATCTGCACACCACCCAGTTACCTAATGGAAACGAGCAAACAAGAAACTGATCTCTGATTAATACACTCATTAGCTCACAGAAAGGACAGCCAAGAGCCAGACACATTGAAATTTTGTCCGAACACCATCTGTGCATTTGCCTGATTTCCTCCAACTGGGATAATCATTTGGGAGGTGCCAGTTAAATGCATGCCATCGCTCAGTGCAAGCAGTGATGCTGGCTGCTTGATCCTTAACTTCACAAGGCATAAAACAGGACTGTCTTGGATGAGCCTTGGTTTGTTCTAACAAAGGAAAACCAAGCTCAACTTAGCACCTGGTATAAATACCCATGGTACCAGCTTCTTTTCCTCAATGGCTTCTAGCAATCTGGGAAGTCACGTGATTATATCAGATTTATCACATTAAGACAAAACTTATTATCCCAATAGCAATGTAACTTAACCGATCGTTCTTAAGCAAATACAGAGCAGGTTTCAAAAACTTTGGATTTAAAGGCTTTGTTTACAGGAATATTTCAGGCACAACATCTGTTAGTTATGGGTAAGCACATCCTCTCGCATGTATTTCCATTTAGGGCAGTAGAAAGATCTATCTGAAATCAAAAAGCCAAATTTAGCCGTAACCGAATAAAAGAGCCAGCTAATATTTCGTGTATTTATAGAAGAAAATAGGGAAATGAGGGTAAAGATTATTTCAGATGAAAACAAACAGGAAAACAACAGCAGTAAATTTGAATTAAGTCACTTCTTCCCTATGCCATCCCATTTTTTTATGTCATTGTGCTTTAATGAGGCCTAAATCTTATTGCACAGTAGTAAATAGGTGCTTTTTATGTTTTTACTTGTTTGTTTTACCCCATGTTATGTGGTCGATCACAATTTACTGCATTAGAAATCTTATGAAAGGGACCATAATTTGATGCCTAACAGCAGCTAGATACCTTTCTAGACCACCAACAAAATGGGTTCCTAAGAGAGAAGGTGATTTTGTGCGCAGGCAGACTATTTCTGCAAGGCTTGCATGGATAACACCCATACTGCCTTCCACCCATACTTCACATCCAACATCTGTGTAAGGAGCAGTCAGTCCACAGCCCTAACCCCATGAATTCCTAGATCCTCTGGATAGCTTCTACATTACCCAGATCTGATCAGCCATAGACCCCTTCCAAAGAGAGACTTGTTCACTTACCTCTTCAAGGCCGGAACAAGAATAACATCAGCACAGTCAGCCTACTATCAAGCAGAGAAATTAATACAAATTATCTCCTACACGTGAGAATTAATGAGATAATGAATAAATTAGAGCTGCAGCTAATCAGGCAAAAAATCCATTCAGGTGTTGCTGGTGGGGCCAAACATAAACCTCAGTCCCAGACAACTCTTTATTCCTTTGAAGTTCAGGTATAAACCTTGGTATCTTTGGACTATGCCCAACACTACCTGCAATGAGCTGGTCTGTGGAATATCTGGATTTTGCTTGGCATTGGCTGTGAGATAAGCATTCTTGTTTCCTGCGGTTTTGCTAGGTGTTAAGGGAAAAAAAAAACCCAAGGGCTTTCAGGCTTTCATGCAATTGGGTGCTTGTGGTTTAGTCCCTCATAAAAGATGTTCTTTTTCAGCTTTGTAAACACTCAAGTCTCAGCCTTTTATTGTTCTGCAGAAAGAGAAATGTGCCATGAAATGCACGTAGGCAGGGTATCAATTTCCTTGTATTGATTTTTGAATAAACGAATTGTTCATTTAATATTTTTGTTTGATTACTTTATTAAACGCATTGATTTGCAGCACAAGCTTAGAGAAGAAATAGGATGCCCATGACTCACTGCTATTCTTCAGCAAGAATCTCCTTTAGATAATACATTATGATAAGAATTACAGGCGTAATTAAGATTAATTTATTCCCTCCCATACAGTGGATTACGTATAAAATTCGCAAGTGCTTTAATCCTTCCTTGATAAAGCAACTCTTAATGGTCAGGAGTATGCCTATGTTGTAAATGATGGTGGGAATACATCTGTTCTGCTAAGGTTATACTATAAATGACAGGAAGAGATCACTATTAAGTATCAGATTAACGTTTTGTAAAATGAATATACTACGGTGGGATATGGAAGTGAAAACATTCATGCAACCAAACCAACACAAGCACTTTTTAAAAAGAAAATCAATATCATTACATCTAGTGTGCAGAATCCTAAGTAGAGAAATGAATATCTTGGGGACCGAGCGCCGGGATTTGGATCCTAAATCATTTTGCCTTCCCATAATTTCTTCCTTATTGCATATCCCTGTGCAGGGGCACGAGCAGAAGCACCTAGATGTCCCCTGTGTGAACACATAGGCACAGATGGCACAAAGCTCTTCCAGTCCTCCATTCCTACACTCTCCATTAAAATACCGAAGTGGAGTTTGAGTTCCATTAACACCTATTTTTTTCCGGAGTTCTTAACTTAAAAAAAAACCCTGGGGGGGTTGAAAAAAAAAAGATTGCATGAATCCCAGGGTCATCCTAAATCCAGCTTCAGTTCCATCTAAACTTCAGCCCTCATGCCCTTCGTCCAGAGTTAGAGGGCAATAAGTAGAGGAATTTGCAGCTATTTCTGCGATGCACAGAGGTGGGCAGAGAGTGGGTAGAGTTAAAAACGACAAGCAGACTTTGTACTTTTGAAAGCCACTTTGTTTGGGCATTTTCCACCAACTTATACTGAGAACGGTTCTGTATGTGAATTTTAAAGCAGAAGATACTTTCCCCTTCTGCTGCTTCTTCATTTAAGATGCATTTAATTGCTAAAAATGTTTCTATAATTTTGGATAACAGAATAGTGTGGGCATAGGTAGGCAATTCAAGCAGATGTTTCAAAAATCAGAGAAGTATAAAAGCACTGAAGACAGAGGCTGCATTTCCTCATGTTCAGCGAGGAATGAAACCTGCACAAACCACACTACAGTATTCAATTACGATTCTATTAAGTTAATACATCTAATTAACCCAACCGAAGAGAAACAGAGAAGAGAGCAGTGGAAGGGGTGGGGGAGGAATAATAAAATCAAACACTTCAGATGAAGGGTTTATCAACAAGACAAGATTTTTGTAGTGTCATTCATAGTTACGTGCATCTCTAAGCACCAGGGTATTCCAGCTCTGTTAGGTGCCACCAAGAGCCACAGCAAAGATGCTGCCCACGTTCATGGCCTTCACTGGGGCAGGCTGCTCAGCTTCATTAAGGTACTTGGCTGTTTACAAAATTCTTGATGGGAAAAAAGAAAAAAAAAAGAAGTCAAGCAAAGGATCCTTGGCTTGAACGTTGCATTTCCCAGTGATCTCTGTGCCAGGCACATCACTGCAGGCTGAGCTGCTGGTCAAGTCCTCTGCTACCCTCCTGCACTTGCAGAGCTCAGTTAAAAACCCACTTCTAAGAACATGAGAGCCATTTTTACAGCCACAGGTCACTCAGGGACATCTCGGAATGCTTTCTGAAGCTCATCTCAAGCCCTTTTTCAAGATCAGATTGCAAAGGTGGGCACCGAACCAGCAACCTGTCCTTGGGAGGGGTAAATATTACCCAGAGCACAGGGGTCCCATGCACCCACAGCCACTTAGCGCAGGGCCACCACAGCAGGCACGGCCCAAGTGGCTTCTGCCATCGGCCGGTGGGAGGCTCGTAGCAGCTGCCCAAACCCTGCAGGATACGCAGTGTGGCATCACCCTTGCTCACAGGATCTTTCTCTCAGATGCTTTGCTATTGAGAAGTCAACACCCAGCTTTCAGTTAAACGCTGGTAAATTGTTATGTTGCAGTGGGCAGCAGAACCCTGAGCCCACGGATCGACACGCAGAGCAGGAGCAGCTGCCACGAGCTGCAGGTGCTTGCTGAGAATGGAGCCATGGCAAAGTGACTCATTTTCCACAAAAAAAAAAAAAAAAAACCAAAACCTTTAATTTCTAGGGAGTGATCAACTTGCTTGCCTTTCATACAAGTTGCAGACAATTTGTGTCCTGTCTATTTTTGCTCCATTTGTTTTTTTTTCCCATCTGTCCCTAACCCAGGACCCAACCTAAGAATAGAAAAGGAGCTGGTGTCCTCTAACAGGGGAGAAAGATCCTGACAAATGTTTCCATAGCTGTAGTAAAACAGTATGCGACCATCAGCCATGGAAGTTATTCACAACAAACTGACTGATTTATTCTTTATTTATCCTGAATACATGCAGCGCATACATAGGCAAACATTTGTTTTAGAGCTACTGACCACATCACTGGGGACAGAAAGTTCTTGCCAAAAAGGATTTGTCTGAGGGATCATTTTTTCTGAAAGTTTCCACTTTCTAGGTGGAAATGGAACCATAGAGGCTGGAAGGGACCTTCAGAGCTCCCCCAGTCCAACCCCACCAGAGCAGATCTCTACAGCAGGTTGTACAGGAAAGCACCTGGGTGGGTTTCGATTACCTCTAGGAGAAGGAGATTCCACCACTCCGGGGTAGCCCTTGCCAGGGCTCCACAGGTTTTTCCTCATGTTCATGGAACATCACATGCAATGAGGGTGATCCTTGGTTTGGGAGCACAGAGCGATAGATGGATACTCTGGACATGTTTTGCCAATCAATTTTTTTTTCCAGTTACGAATCAAGTAACATACAGCTGATGACAGCAGCCTGAGGATGGATGTGACACTGGGGGGGGGGGGACAGGACTGAACCCCAACTCACTGACCCCCGCCCCTCCCCCAGGCCAGCAGTCCTGCAGCAGAGCACTGAGGCACACCATGGGATGCAGCAGTGAAAGCTGAACAGCTGCTGCCTATGCTGTGGATAAACAAAGATTTAATTCTGCAGTAATGTTTAAACCAGCATCTTTAGAGTGAACATATGTTTATACTCATTATGCATATGTTTATTAGAGCCGGTCATAATGTTTTGACAGAAAAGCCCAATGAGAAAATGCAGTTTTCTCAAAACTGAAATGTTTTGCTGGATTGTTTCAATGTCTTCTTCTCAGTAATAGTAAAATATTTAACTCCGAGGCAGTAAACATTTCGCTTTAATTTTCCTATCACAGTTGAGTATTAATACTTAGTATAATGCTTCCTTATGATTGAAGCAAAGCATGCCAATGTTTCTGATTAATCACTTTTGGAGTCTTCTTCAGGGATTCTTCTTGAACATCTCATCTTCAGAACGGGGACTTTTTGCCAAACTCAGTGCATACCCCCCAAGGAGAGGAGGAACAGTGCAGCCTCTACCTGCTGGGCACTCTTAGGAGCAATCACCCCTTGAGACAAAGCTTGGAATCACCTTTTCTGCTTGAGTTAAACACTTCTGCTAATTCTCATGATTTTACAGAGGCACCCTGCCCTCTATTTTGTTTCTAAAAGGCAGCTTTTAAATAGAAACCTATTGATTCATATTGAAGTCTAAACAAAAAAAGAAACATAGCCATCAACAAGTCACCTACATTTCTGGCCACTGTGGTTTTTGAATGAAAATCTAAAATATGAACCAAGAGGCTCAGAAACCTGAAATCAAACAAAAGTAGACCAAATGGATCGCTTTTGAAAAGCCTGATGTTTTTCTTAAGTCAGTCTCATGATTTTTCTTGGCTCTGACCACGTATTTCCAAGGATCACAGGCTGACAGTATTATAATCTTCCTTCTGTTTCCCCCAATACATACGCTATGCTCAGAATTTTTCTCTCTTGGTGCTCCTGTGACAGACAAATTCACCTCACCTGCTACTAGAAAAGCACTTTTTTTTTTTTTTTAAACAGAGTCAGAGCTGCTTATTCTCCCCAGATAAAAGGCAAAACAAAAATCACGGTTCCTGTGCACTGAGTGGCATCACTTTATACAGACCTGAACATAACAGAGCATGGGAAAAGCCAGGATTGGATCCCAAGGAACAAAGAGGAGACAGAGAGAAGGAGCAAGAACAGCAGAGCCTGTTTTGAAGATATCGCAGTTGCTTTGCTTCAGCATTTTTAGTAATTGCTATTCTAAAGCACATAGCAGTAATTTCTCTCTGTTCACTAGATAACATTTCTCAGGAAAACATAACTGAGAGGCTTTCATGGAGCAAGAACAGTCTTGATCCTCCTTTTGCACAGTGCAGAAATAACAAAGCAGAGCAACTCACCCAGTGTGCTATGCTCCAAAGAATAAGAGATAAATCAACACTGAATTGTGGGACCAGCCCCAAAGAGCAAACAGGCAAAAGAAGAAGACAGCCCCGTGCCCCCTACCTGACCTCAGGACCTCTACACCACGACCCCAGAGCAGTCACCTACAAACAGCAGAGCACAGCTGAAACTCTGTCTGAAAACTAAAGTTAAGCTTTCTACCTTCTGAAAACGTACAGTCTGTAGAAAACAAACAACTGCATTAAAAACTCAACAACAAAATCATTATACATTGAGCTTTCTGTGAACTAAGAAGAAATACTAAGAAAACTTAAAAAAAAAAAAAAAGGCAGCTTTTCATTTTCTGTCTATACCTCCTTGAACACCCTATATCCACTAATATCCCAACAACAAAGCACAAACATCACCCTCCCCCCAGAACTCAGCCCAACCAAAACAAGGCAGGAGCAGAAGAAAGCCTCGAATACCATTTGCCACCCACACTCCCACACCTGATTGGACATTCACAGGTGATTGCAATGAGGATGCTGATGGCACCCAGCTGGCAGGGCCCTCCTGCAGCACTATTAAAGCAGATGGGGCACGTGGGGAAGGGCTTTTGTTTCTGGAAAGAACTGGTGGGAGCCTGGAGGTGTTGCTCAGCTGGATGAGAGGCCTGCGCAAAGTGAGTTTTTATGGGCTTTAAGAATTTCTATAACTTTTGAAGGCTGTTTTTTTGCTGTATGATCAAGTATGTTTAGATATCTTTTGTATTTCGGATTCTTTTATGAGTATATTTTCTGTGAAGTGTGGAAGTTCAATCAAGGTAGCCTATTTCATTTCTTATGTGGTTTGTGGTACTGAAGAAAGCTGGCTTATGCTGAAGGCAATTCTTCTGTTGAAGGCTAGTGTCTGCTATGTGTTTTGGGCTTTTAGGAAGTTAAAATCAGCTGTAGATTATGATTGTTGTTGCTGCTTTTTGTACTGGGTCAGAGTGTACTGATGAAATAAGACTGGCCTTTTCCTTTTGATTTTGCTGAGGATGAAATGAGGTATTTATGGAGCATATAAGCTTATTTACGGTTGGTTGAAGATACGTGTAAGTTATGGATTTTAGTAGGTCTGTCTCTTAGGACAGCCTTCTTGAGAGGGAAGCATGTGACAAAACAGGTGTGTGAGCAGTAGGGCAGGAGAACCTCATGTTGTTACAGTACTAGTTCCTTCATCTCCATTATGCACTAAAGAAAATAGAGGAATAGCCCCTGGAAATCAAGTAATTCCTATGAGAATTAATAGCAATAAGGTTCTCTGAAGCTTGTGGAGCTGTGAGAGCAAGCTATGTTCATTGCAGGAACAACTTTCAGTCCGGTAGCAATGAGAAGTCTATATATCAGAAGTGGGATGGGAATGATGGGGACTGTGATAAATGATAACTGTGATAAGTGGGCCC